>NW_026859961.1:0-177318 GCF_026571515.1 Ruditapes philippinarum
CACTGCAGTGAAAAATAAATTTTTACAGTGAAAATATGGAAAATGAATATACGCATTTTTATTTCATCAATATATCTCAATATTTCATTTAAAAGTATATATATTAAAATTATTTATTATTTAGTTACTGCTTTATTATATGTTCATTAATGTATGTGTAGAAATAACAATGTCCACATTTTCAATAATGCTAGTTGAAATATAGTCTTAAATCAAATTTTGATTCCATATCAAATAATTGTTCTTTCAAAATTGGTTAAATGGTTATGCATAAATATTAAAGATTTTTTATAATAATTAAGATGAAAAAAATGTATTGATTTCATTTTCCATATTGAAATATATGATGTAAATTATAGAGGACATTGTTAAGTACAGTATATTGATTCTATTTGACAATCATTTAAAATCTTTGAATGAGCCTCTGTCGAATTGCTTGCCCTTCAGTTTGGTTGCCCTGTTGAACATAAATGTCATCATTATGATAAATATTAACAAAAGTGTTCACTTCTGTTGGAAGTTTGTCCTTCAGTGCCTGGTTGTGAAGTTTGAAACAAGCTTCTACTATCTTCAAACACTTTGTTGGAGTAAATTGAAGGCTTCCTCCAGTTTTGTGCATACATCTGAAAGATATAAATTTCATTGAAATAAATGTTTCTAAATGTTTCATATCTTTTTCTGATATATCATATGCATACAAAAAATATTTTTTTTTAACAAATCTTAATGATGATTTATTATTTATTACAATTTATGATAATGAAATGAATACATGTAGATGAAGCTACTGACTGTCAGAAATGATGCTCTGAGAGAAACACTCCCTAAGAAGTAAATGTGACTGATATAGTACCATGTTTCATTGGTGAAATTAAATAAAAGTAATTAATTCTGCAAGTGCAGTATCAAACAATTGTGCAAGAATTAATACCTGAATCTGCTTTTCAACACACCAAAAGCTCTCTCTACAGTGTTTCTTGTTTGGGTGTGGGCTAGATTGAAGTTGACCTCTTGCTGGTTACTGGGGTTTGATACTGGTGTTATAAGCCATTTCTTCAGGGGATATCCAGAGTCACCCAGTAACCAGCCATTTGTTGTTTCCATTGTATTTGGTAAGCATGAGTTGCTAAGAATGAAAGCATCATGGGTTGAGCCTGGCCATCTTACAACGATATTCGTAAACCTAGGAATATCATAAGGAAACAGAAATTATTGCAACATTATAAAGTGAAAAAGGCATTTATGTATATGTCGTCAATACTTACAGTTAGGATAAGTACAGACCCGGCAATAAATATGTGATTTAAAGAATAAGTTTATATCTGATGAGAAGAAGCACACCTCCATATATTTGATAATTGTTAAATAAACTTTAAAGCTGCATGCATCCAGATGAGCCACAATATTTCATGACAAGTTTATCTTGGAAAAATTGTACTAAAATTTTAAGAAAAGTAGACAGATTTATGATTCAAGTGATAATTTATATCTTATGTGCAATTTATGACTTTTTTTTCGCATTCATCACTATATTTCTACTGTCTTACTAACACAGTTGGGGCTATTTTTGCATAGTTTGACCTCTTTTTGGTAATTTACATGGGTTATAAGTGCCAATTGCAATGTGTTAATTACTTTCTTTGCTCATTTCACAATATTTTTTTGTTTAAATATTTTTCAAAATTTTCATGAAAAGTAGGATGAATCTGGAAACGTGCTGCTTTAAACAAACACAACAAAAACAAAGAACATTCCAATGTGTAAAAATGTTGCAAATTGTAAAGATTGAATTACTTAAACTTTTAACTTAGATTGCACATTTCTTTTTTTAATATCCACATAATTTAATCAACTTGTGATTTTTTTTCTGATATTACTTTTACTCCATTAAAATGAGGTATAATATTGATGAAAAAATTTCAAGTTAATTTAACTGTTATATTGTGCATACTTTACCCACAGTTTTAACTGGATTGTGAACATCTACATATTTTTAAATCATGAGTAGGTTTTTCTTTAGACACAATTTAATAATCGTAAGGTTTGCCACGTTAAAATATACTAGTAGTGAATTGCTTTACCTCAGTTCTGAATCACATACTGCTTGTATGTTAAGTGCATGAAAGCCCTTCCTGCAAACAAAAGTGGGTTCTTCAATTCCAGCCATCCCCTGGATTGGTATCAGGGTTCCATCAATGGCACCAACAACATTGGGGAATCCAGCAATTTTGTGAAATCCATCTTTGACTTTGTTGATTTCATTGGTGGTTGGGAAGTTTATGTTGTTCAACACTTCACAGATGGCCACACTCACTGAAGAGATTATCCTGGATGCTGATGACATTGATATACCATGTACATCAGCTACTTCTGATAAATATTCACCCTTCGCAAAGAAACGTAATGCTGTCATCACCTTTAAATAAAAAGGGATATATTATTGCTTAAGTTAAAAATAAAAATGTTTAATAAGCTGAGCTTGAACCATATTGATTTGTTGTTATTAGACAGGTGCTTAATAATAAGAAAACTCTTCCCTGATTAAAAATGGGTATGCATTTGCTGTGTATATAATGGAAACCTACTTAAGACTATCCCAGAATTAAGACCACCCTTCTATTAAGGCAAAAATGTAAAATAATGTAATTTTCAGTTCTTTATGTCAATGGTCACATGATCTACATAGAAGACAACCCTGTTTATCCACTATTAAAATTAAGACCACCTGTTCCTGTTCCAATTCTTTGTTTTATATGATTTTTATTTTATTTCTTTATGATATTTAAGTCAACACCTATCTATATTACTAGTGTATTGTTATTATCTACATGGATGCTCTTTTACATGACAGTTGATGTAAAAAGATAACAAAACTGTTTAGATTAGGATATTGTATATAATAAGTTGAGAAAATAAGTTTTAGAGTGGTTTGATGTTGCTTTCTGCACATTTATTCTTATTTGATAGGTCAATTATTTTAATCTTGTAATACTAAAACCAGACCAATCAGAATTTAATATCAAATATTAAATTTCTTCTGAAATAATTTGCTCTCATCACATTAAATGTTATAAAAATATTTCCATAGTAGTATTTGAAGGTTAAGATTCATATTGTTTGTTCCAACAAAATAACTAAAATAAAACATGGTCATATGGTAAGTAAGCAATGATAAGAATATCCACAATTAAGACCACCCTGTTACTAAGATCACCTTGGTCCAGTTCTAATGGTTGCCATAATAGTTGGTTTTTACTGTGTAATAGTTTTGTAGTTTGATATTTTTAATATATGAAGGTAAATAATAACTTTGACTATAATTGTTGAAAGTTTGCACATAAAGGCAAATAATAATTAACATTTAATTTTCAAATTAACCATAGTTTTGATATTATATTGTTTTTGTTATTGTTAAAACAGAATATTATGAAATTCTGATGATTTGTTAAAAATTTGGTGTTTTTCTTTTAAATTATTTTGTGAGTTAAATATAGACTCGTAGCTATTTGCATCAGTTTACATTATATATTTGATAATATCATATTGAGATTGAGATAAATTAAACAGTGTGAATGTTTGTGAATTAAACTAAGTCCTATTAAAAATTAAATGTCATCAATCTGATTCGTTTTGTTATTACTGCTGCTAACATAAACCCTCGAATGGTACCCATTCTGTTGTAGTCACCCCGCAAACTTATCTGGTTACAACTGAATGTGAATTATACAGCAGAATATAAATAACCATACTATTAGGTATATCACTATAATTATATTTAAGGTGTAAGGAATTTAAGCACTGAATCTATGCTGAAATGTGACAGAAACTTGGACAGAAATGCAAATTCCATTTCATTTCCTCTTACATTGAACACATTTTGATGACTTGTCTAGGCCGAAAATTATAACAATTCCTACTATAATTTCACTAATTACATGCAGTATTTATGAATAATTTCAGTTGTCAAACCACCATATTTTCGCTCATGTCATATTAAAAAATATATACAAATCTAGAATTATTCCTCATAGAAAATAAAAAGAAAACCATAATTTGACCAAACAGAACAAAGTATAAAATTCAAAAAAAAATATCCTCGGTGGGGTTTGAACAACCTCTCATTCTGACTGAAATCTCTGTTTCCCACTAAAATGTGTATCTAATAGCTTAAAAAAAGATTTTATATAAAATGTAGATATAAAAAAATGGATCTCATATCGGGTGCGAACTGACACTTAGTCGAGCACACTTAGTCTATTCTAGCATGCATAGATTGACAACGCTTTAGTCCACTTGGCTATCGAGGACACAGTTGCATTGACAGTTACAAAACTATAAGATTTAAAAATATTCTGTTGAAAATGTTTATAAATCGCATACATTATCTTAAATTAGAACTTCAAGTATTGTTAAATAAAATATACATTTCATGACAGTTAAAGTATATTTAAATTTTCTTCATTAGTTCCATGAAATTTCAGTACTAAGTTTAACTCGTCATTTAAATCAATTTTTATGGGTCAGGTAAAACGGGTTTTCCAATATGCTCTTTATAGATGCTGGACAACACAATACATACTTGGATGTAAGATGGAGCTTGGTAAATGCTTAATTACAAGATTTGTGTTCATGAGAACGACTCTCATCTAGTTTACCGTTCAAGATCTTAGTTTAGAAGTGTCATGGACGTGTGATGCTTGCAACGTGGTGCGCATAACAGACTGGATAGAACAGCGCAAAACCTCATATCATTTCTAACGTGACAACAAAACAGTTACTGTAGACGCAAGCGACAGTGATCACATTCTCCATTGACCTTCTGTTGGACCTGTGTTCTCACTCTCTAAGATAAAAACTTTACGATATTTTTATCCGCTACAGAGCTCGTCGCTAAAATTGTGACTAGCAGTCAGGCTGTTCCATGGCTGGTGTCACTAGTTACGACCTCGACCTTTCTGTAGCTCACTTAAAAATTTTCTGTAAGATTTTATGTGAAGACAAGGAAACTTGGTTCGTAAGATTTCACTTACATATGCAAGAAATCAACTGTGCGTAAGAATTCTTATGATTGTGAACAATGTCTGCTGTAGTTTTATCAAATGATATCTTCAAAGAAATCATGCCTGAGACGGGATGTCGCAAGAAATGGGGGTCTACTGAGTGGTTGCGTTACTTCTAAAGATTTCATAAACATCCAAATCCATCCTGACATTTCATAATGTCTTTAAACAAATCCTTTTTTTCAGTCAATGTCAAAGCCGTAACAGAAGTGCAATGTTTCCATAAGGTATAATAATTTTGATAATTATTCTTGATTCCTCTCTCACCATCTTCATCAACTAATGTCTTAATTCTTTCTGATACGGATGTGATGAGATGATTTAAAAGTTAACTAATTATTGCAAATCGTACCGACTCACTTACTAGTGCAGATAGAAATCAGAACTGCCAAAATTAAATGATTTAACTAACTTGAGTGTAAGTAATTTTCTTACGACGATTTAAAAGCAAACATCCTCAGTTTCAACGTATGAACACGAGCCTTTATAAATATTTGAATGGGACGTTACATTGTACATCACAAACAAAACTAGTTAAATGAATGAGTGAGATTTTAATAACTTAATAATTACTTGAGTATGAAAACACATACTATTGTTCTAAGAGAACAAAACATATCCTAAACAATACTGTCACTCAAAATGACGAATGCCTCCGAAAAGGTTTCTTTAGCAGTAAATTTAAGAATTGTATTATGAGAAGGAAAGATAATGAAAGAAACTAACTGCTTGATATTGTTCTTGGGAAATGAAGAGCTATTTATATTTATGGGACATCGGTCCTAGATGCAACACATCATCTTCATGTGGCAGACATTATGCCAAGATTTAACAAATGCACATACAATGTAACAGTTTGTAAACTATTGTGTACCTTCAGATGCTACTTGTTAGCATAAGTACTTTCAAACTATTAGATTGACCTTGACATTGAAGGTAGGAACATAGTAGTCGTATATACTACACGTCGTCTTGATGTGGTAGACATTTGTGCCAAATTATTTTAAAATTCTTCAATACATGACAAAGGACAAATCGGACACGAATGTGTACCTTTTAAACACTTCTTTAGAATATGAGAACATTCTTACTGAAAGAGTGACCTTGGAGGTAGGGACATTGTCTTGAACGCGACATGTCGTCTTTATGGGGTAGACATATATGGAACCGTTTTTAAAAATCAAGGGTTTTAAAAAAAATTGGCACAAATGTTAACAAAATAAGACGACATGTCTTGCGCAACACCAAGACCCCTAACTTAAAGGTAAAGGTCACACTTGGGGGTCAAAAACTAAAATAGTCTTTTACAGGGTATGATGCCAAGTCAGGCCCATGCAAATACAAAAGCGTTCAATGATCTCATGTGTCGCCTCATGATAGCCATAACTTGGCAAAAAATTTCAATCTAAAAATCTGTATAAAATGCAAAAGAACTTGAGCTACCGATTATTCCTGTAAAGTTTCATTGAAACTGCATAAGTGGTATAACAGGAGTAGTCTAGGAAAATTGTTTACTCTGACAGAAATTACTGAACCAGAAAAAACTGACGATATGCTCATCAAAACTTGGTACTAATTATTCCTGTAAAGTTTGGAAGAAATTGCATTAATAGTTTCTGAGGAGCAGCCCGGAGATGTTTGTAACGGATGAACATACAACAGCAGAGGCGGTAGATAGGTTCATAGATGTAATCGGCGAATTGCCTACATACCTTGATTGATGAGTGGAGACGAAATATCCTGTATATGATTTTTATTTGTCACATTTTGTGGCTTTGAAATAGTTAAATAGAAGTGATCCCTATCTGTCGCCACTATTCCGTGGAGGCGACGCAACGATGTCAGTGGTGAATTCCCCACGTACCTTAACTGATTAGTAGACACCAAATATACCCTGTAAGAGACCATATTCTGTATTGATTTTTAATTTGTCACATTTTGTAGCTTTGAAATAGTGAAAAAAATATACGCATGTATTTTTCATAACACATACACACGAGTTATTTCATTAAATTTCTTTAAACTGACATGTGTAGATCTAGCATTGATCAATATTCTGAACTGAAAGTCAAGATCCATACCTCAAACTTTTGAAATAGCACAATTTTGTGCTTCATGTCAACTTTACTTAGGCGGAGGACGTTGGTTACTCTATTACAAATTGTCGTATTTCCGATTGCAATGGCACACTAGTAGCATGAGATGTTGATGTATTATACGTTATTTAGTAGGAACAATCGCTTATTAACAATATTAATAATAAAAAAGTATACAGTATACATAAATTATAGTTCTGTAAATAAAGTATATGCATAACTCTACGATTTTGTTACATATGTCTGAAATTTGCTGAAAAACAGAGTACGTTGTTTCCTGCTTTCAGTAAAATTGATAATGTGGTCAGGTTATTAAGGCAGCATGCCAGATAGACTAAAACATAAAACCGAACAAAATAACGCGCGTGGTCGTTTTCATGCTTAAAAATATAATGTCACAGCTGCCATTAATCATTAATTTCAATCTATGACATTGACATCAAGTAATAGCAAATGTTATAATTATAGCCTGTAATTAGAAGCTTAAAGGCATATCATGTCTCTTAAATGCATATCTTTTATTCCTTAGAAAGGTCAAACATGTGTTTTATAAAAACAATGTTTATCTACTGAAGAAAGTAATATTTATGTGCAAAAATTTGTCTTAAAGTGCTTAAAGCAAAATATTTACTTCCGTACAAATACTTATTCGATACAATTAAACCAATTGCCAAAAGAGCAAAAGATAATCCATGTACATGTGTATGGCAAATACGTTTGTTTGTTTTGTCTTTTTTTGGAAACTAGTGTTAACATAAATCAGTATCGCATTAATGTTTCCACGACATGATGATCTCGTCAACACGGTATATCAGTTTGTTCCCACGGCGGAATTATTTGGCTTACATTACGTATACCTCTTTATATGTCTCGTGGCCAAGAGACGATATAACATGGGAACGATATTGTATCTAGGAACTGGAGGAAAGATCTCGTTGCCAAGAAGCAATTGTGTTGTAGGAACGGAAAGAAGTGTACATGTCACCTCTATGCCATTATAAACAAATAAAATCAGCTAGTATATTTATTATAATATGAATGCAAATGAAGCTTAATCGTCAATTTTGACTTAGTTTATATCTTTCTATACATTTACCGAAAGAGAGTATAACCTTAAACAGAAAAAATGTCAACAAAAACGAAAAGGAATGTTAATAATCATAATTAAATACATTGAGCTTGATAACAATGTACTTGTTTATCATATTATAATAAAAAGATATTTATCCAAAAGCAACGATGTAAAATATAAAATATAAAAAAATCATGTAAAGTCACCCTAAGGTGACATTTTCGACACTTTTTTCCCGGCATTTAATTCGTTTTTATGAAAAATTACTTCGTTGTTACGAAATATTAATTCGTTTCTACGAAACGAAATTTCGTTTTTACGAAATATTAATTTGTTTTAAGGAAATATTTATTCGTAATTACGAAATATGTAAATGTCTTCACGAAATAATAATTCGTTTTTACGAAATGTAAACGAAATAATATTTCGTAAACATGAATAAATATTTTGTAATTACGAATTAATATTTCGTCAAACCTAATTAATATTTCGTCAAAACTAATTAATATTTCGAAGAAAGGAATTCATATTTCGTAAAAACGAATGGATATTTTGTAAAAGCGAATTAATATTTCGTAAAAACCGAATTAATATTTCGTAATTACGCATTAATGTTTCGTAATTACGATAATATTTCGTAATAACGCATCAATATTTCGTAATTACGAATTATTAATTCGTAAATGCGAATTAAGTTCCGGGAAAAAAGTGTGGAAAATGTCACCTTAGGGACTCCGTAGTTATACAAGCTGACTTAAGCACATTTTATTTGATTTATTTACTTCACAACAGCAGGTAACACGGGCCGTGTTGCAGCTGTAAAAGTTTCCCGTACATCACTTCAGTGATGTTATATTTATTTTGTCTTTCGGCGTCATTGATTCCAGCACTTTTCAAGGTTGAAAATTGAATACCACCTAAGCCGGTGCTGGGGCTTGCATAGTGACAAGGTGAGCTTTTGTGATCGCAATTTGCCAGCGTACGTCTATCGTCCGTCCATGAACTACTACTTTAAACGATATCTCCTCATACACCACTGAGCCGATTTCATCCATACTTAACAGGATTGTTTCTTTGGTATTCACCTTTACATTTTTTTTAGGAATTGAATTATATGCTTGGGTAACGGAAAGAAAAACCTTAAAAAACACCCAAAGAGAAAGTTGTAAGGGGTGTATACTGGAATCAGCTTGTCCGTCCGGCTGTCCAGACGTCTGGCGTCAGTCGGTTTTTTTATTGTCCGCCCAATAACTTAAGAATCCTTTGACCCAGAGTCTTCATATTTGGCATTGAGGTTAGTAATGATTAGTTCATGAACCATATTGATTTTGAGGCCACCAGGTCAAAGGTCAAGGTCACAGGGTCCTTGACTTCAAAAAGCTGGTCCGCCCGATAACGTAAGAATCTTCTCAACCACAGTCTTCATATTTGGCATGGAGGTTAGTCATGATTTGTACATGACCCGTATTGATTTTGAGGTCAATAAGTCAAAGGTCAAGGTCACAATTGCCCTGACTTCAAAAAGCTTGTCCACCCGATAACTTAAGAATCCTATGACCCACAGTCTTCATATTTGGCATGGAGGTTAGTCATGACAAGTACATGACACGTATTGATTTATGATTCACCAGGTCAAAGGCCAAGGTCACAGGGGCCTTTACTTCAAAAAGCTTGTCCGCCCAATAACTTAAGAATCCTATGACCCACAGTCTTCAAATTTGGCATGGAGATTAGTCATAATTAGTGAATGACACCTATTGATTTATAAGTCACCAGGTCAAAGGTCAAGTTCACAGGGGCCTTGACTTCAAAAGCTTGTCCGCCCTATAACTTAAGAATCCTTTGACCCACAGTATGGAGATAAGACACGATTAGTAGATGACCCCTATAGATTTTGAGGTCACCAGGTCAAAGGTCAAGGTCACAGAGGCCTTGACTTCAAAAAGCTTGTCCGCCCAATAACTTAATAATCCTTTGTCCCACAGTCTACATATACGGCATGGAGGTTTATCATGACCATTTAGTGACCCCTATTGATTTTGAAGTCACTCGGTCAAAGGTCACAGGGGCCTTGACTAAAAAAAGCTTGTCCGCTTAATTGGTTTAGAAGGCGTTGTTCAACAGGCTTCATATTTGGTATTGAGGTTGTTTATGACTAGTGGATGACTCCTTTTAATTTTTAGGTGACTGTGTCAAAGGTCAAGGTCACATGGATTTTACTATAGTAAGCTTGTCTGCTCAAATGCGTAAGAATGCCTGTCTGCAGTGTATTGATTTTGACATTTTCACATTTGAAGCATGTAGAATACATAACTTAGCAATGCACTGGCTTAGTAACCTCAGATTTTGCAGGGAGGTTGTCCTTGGGGCTCTAAATGGCCAATGTTGATTCTGACAAAGTGGTAGGCGGGGGTATTCACGCCATGACAGTGGCTGTTCTAAATTCACCAATTTTCAAAATATTAGTATCAAATGGTAGGGACTTGGTTACTTTGTAAGGAATACAAAGCTGTCATTACAATCATTTCAAGTTATAAGAAGATATGTAATCTCGAAATCACCGAAAATGTAAGTGACAGCGACCTGACCGCTGGGTATTTGTGAAAATTACCCGTCTAAACGTTAGTTTATTCGAAATGTGTTGCGCATATAAATATGATTAAATTATATTATTATTTGCAATAACTTGTCAATCACAACATCATATGAAACTATATATAATGAACCGTTTTTCGAGATATGTCAAATTCCCAATCGAAAAGGAAGTAACGGGTTCAGCAGAGTGTTCTTATCTTTATATTTGTATGGATTATTTTCATTGGTCTGCGGTTGTCACATGGCCAATGAAAATACTCCATACGAAAAAAAAACAACCAAAAAACAACAAAAACAAAAAAAACAGCAACAACAACAAAAGAAGAACGAGAGCATTTCGTTTTCATTTTGGATTAAAAATTTGACAAATCGGCAAAAACGGTTCGCTATAGTTTGATTGAACAGTTATTACAAATAATAATACAATTTTACTAAGGTAACTGCTTTAAAGCCCTGCTTAGGTTAATACTTAGTTGCTGCTAGGATAATGGCCCGAATACATGTATATCCAGAATTGCTTAAGGGCGTGATGCATGTTTCCTGTTTGAGATAAGACAAGGATATTTTACTGTGTTGGGTGTACATATAAATGTCATATCTGTAAAATAAAGATAGTATTAAAATCAACCGTTAACAAATTGTCAATTGTTATTTAAAAAAATGAACATAGCTCAAACACGGTTTTGTTTTGCGATGTTTGATTTTCAATGAAAGTGCATTGTATACAAATATGTATATGTGATTCTCGTTTCTTATTACCGAATTTCATGTATTGTTCAGTTTTCATTTTTAGGCATTTACAAAATTAACCAAAGTGTTGAACAAAAAAAAAAGAATTGGCAAGAATGATACTACATGGTAATTTTTATATTGCTTTTAATCTTGAGATTTATTGCCCGTCTGCATCGGTTAACCCATTCTATCATATACACGCCTTTTAAACAATGAAAACAGTCAATTTTCACAAAATGCTCATTGGGTAGTGGATGTATGAAAAGAAATAAAGAAGAGGGTCAAGATGGCCTTAGATCGCCCCCTGACCCACCTCCCTCATCCGAGCAATGCCTTAGACAAGCATCCTGACCAAGTTTGATGACAATTGAGTAACAAATGTGACCTCTAGAATGTTTATCCATATTTTGGTAGTGTAACCAAGTTTATGACCCATATTCAAACTTGACCTAGAAATCAAAAAAAAATTGTAGACGAATTTCCAGGATATTTGAGTTACAACAGTAGCCACTATATAGTTTAAAATCTTTTTCTATTTTAAGCTCTTGTGACCTAGTTTTCATCAAAGATGACCCATGTTTAAACTTCTTCAAGCAATTTACTGGATAACCATCCTGACCAAGTTCAGTGATAAATGTTACCATAAGAGTATTAAGAATGTTTGACCCCAGGTTAACCATATTTAATCTTGACCTAAAAATCACCAAAACAAATTTGCAGACCAATTTCTAAAAGATTTGAATCAAAACAGTAGCCACCAGAGTGTTATAAAGATTTTTCTATTTTTAGCTGTTACCTAGTTTATGACCGGAGATGACTCGTATTCAAACTTGACATAGAAATCATTAAAACAACCTTCCTAGACATAGAAATCATTAAAACAACCTTCCTGAAAAATGTCCAGGATATTTGTATAAAAAATATAGCCAATAGAGTGTTAACAAGATTTTTCTATTTTTAGCTTTTGTGACATAGTTTTTGACCGGAGTCGATTCATATTCAAACTTGACCAAGAAGTCATCAAGACAATTTTATTTATGAATTTTCAGGAATTTGGATAAAAAATGCAGCCACTACAGTGTCAACAAGATTTCTCTATTTTTAGCTTCTGTGACCTTGTTTTTGACGGGAGACGACGGATATTTAAACTTGATCTAGATATCACCAAAACAACTTCCTCGCAACTTTCCAGAATATTTGAATCAAAACTGTAGCCACTAGAATATAAGGAAAATTGTTTCTATTTTTAGCTGTGTGACCGAGTTTTTGACCAGAGACGACCCATATTCGAACTTGTTTTAGAAATCATTAAAACAACCTTCATGATAAATTTCCAGGATATTTGAATAAAAAAATGCAGCCACGGGAATGTTAACAACACTTCCATTTTTAGCTCATGTGACCTAGTTTTTGACCGGAAAGGACCCATATTCAAACTTGACCAAGATATCATCAAAACAACCTTTCTGACTAATTTTAAAAATATTTTAATCAAAACTGCAGCCACTAGAGTGTTGACAATTTTTTTTCTATTTTTAGCTCCTGTGACCTAGTTTTTGACCCGAGATAAACATTTTGAAAACTGTTGATTATGATCCAATCAAAATTGTGACTGCTACAATGTTAACAACCCAATTGTTGACGACGCACGACGGACATCACTATACCTCACATTGACCACTTCATGTTACAATATGATAAACAAGATCAACAAGGAAAGGCGGCGTTCAATGAACGCAACTCCCATATGACCAAGCAACAAGAACCAGTGGCAAGGAGCCCAGGCGGACCCCAAACAAAAACAGGATAGGGCAAAGACAGAGCACGGACTGGTTAATCATTAAATGATAAATAATTTGTAACTGATTAGGAATTCAAAGAAAACAAATGATTAAATAATGATCGCCAACAAAGTCAAAGGGGAAGGGGACAGGAGACCGGGGGAAGGGGGGGGGGGGGTAATCAAAGAAATAAAAACTAGAGGTAATGGGGAAGATACTTACCGTAGACGAGAAAACAACAAGGGACACAAGCAAAAGTGTCACCAAAACAGTATGAAACAACATAGACATACATCTGAGGAACATAGAGGGGCGCCGCCTTGGAACGGTCAGCAGCATAATGATGACTGCTGGGGAGTTTAAACCGGTTAATGGTGCACCAAACCTCGCTTTTAGCCCTACCATGTTCCTATAAACAAGACAGTGTAAATAAAATGAATCTCCGCCGAGTGAAATTCTAACAGTTGTTATGGTAACAAAAGGTTAAATAAGTAAATCACAAAAATGATCATGAAGAAACATATAAAAGTAAACCCAATGACCATAACAATATTACTCAATGTCCTAAAGGAAGACAAAGCAACAAGAAAATCATCTACAAGGACCCGACGAAGCAAGGCAGAAGACGAACATTCAGACAATTCAGTCCCAAAGGGCTTTAAGAACTATCCATCATAGAGTCTCCCACTTGGTCCGTCAGATGTAATCAAAAGAGGAAAGCGTAGTGATCAACTGTAAAAGGGTTTAATACTAAACATGCAGTATGTCTTAAAATAGTAGGGTCATAAACTCTTTTAATAAAACGTTTAATGATTTAAGTAAAAACAGCAGAAAAATTTCCAAAACCCAAAATCTTACGAAGTTTGTAAATTACATCGCCATAAAAACCAGGCTGGCTAATCCCTAGTCGCAGAAGAGTTTTTTTTAATCACTATTGAATTAAGAAATTAAATCAAAGTTTCGATTGTAAAATTTTGTAAAATATTTCCGTTATTTATAATAGCGGTTGCTCTATTTGAGAAGCTTGCTGGTAATAAAAATATTCTGCTCGTTGAAATCCTTTACGTTGCTACAAGCTCTAGCGAATCTAATTAACTGAGAAACATAAACCCCGTAAGATGTTGCATGGGGTACGTCTCCATCTAAATGTGGATATTTAACTATACAAAAGTCAAAGTCATCTCTTTTATCATAGATTTTCCTGTGAATAGAATTGTTGTTGATAGTAATATGAGGATCCAAAAATGATGTACTAAAATTGCAAGAGTTCGTTTTATTAAGTTGTAGTTCATGCGGATAAATGTCAGACACCATTTGATCAAAATAAGAATTATCTAAATTAAAAATATTATCAAGGTATCTGGAAGTATTATTAAATGCGACTGTAACATCTTGTTGTTTATCTTCAGGGAGACTCAACATAATCTCCCTTTCATAGCAGTACGGACAGACAAGGGCAACTCTTAATGTCCATTCATACCCTCTTAGCCCTAGGATAAAATTCTCTCCTTCTAATTATGTAAAATTAACTGTTTCTTTTTTCGTTTTAAACTTTGAACAGTTTAATGTGGATAAGATATTCCTGTTACGAGTACTAGGTCAGTTGAACTATTTTAAGATTGATGTTTATTACAGTTAAAGCCAGTGCAAAATACCTTCGGTGCATTTTATTATATTTGGTCACTTTAGGACAGCAGCAGGCTGCTCAAAAAGTACTTCATTATTTATAATTTTGTAAGATTCAGATTAATTTGATAAAATTATCAAGTGAGATGCTCTACAAGTATAACAAATAGGTATAAAAACATATTTTGTATGAGCATATAAGGTGATTTAAATCTACTCAGCAGTATATTGTCTGCTTTGTAAATTAAAAACATTTAGTACTGTAATTAGTAGTTCTAATCTTCAGTGTGATCTATTTATCATACCTAGTGCATGAAAAGATTAATGTACTTTATTATTAATGATATTTTTCGTTTTTCTGTACATTTGAAGCTGTGACACTACAAATCGGTACAGGACAGTAGATCTACTAAACATTAATAAGAGTATTTGAATGTTCTTATCATTAAATGAACGCCATGCAGTATATATTATTATATATCTTTATATTAACATATATAGATAATATTAGAATTATTTCTTTTTCAGAACTAAAAGATGAGCTTATAACATGGTACAACACCAATAATAGTACAGTTTATCTGTCACCACTCACAGATGCTTTCCCTACCCCTCTAGCCGGGTTCTACATTATGCCAGAAATTGACAAACAGTCGAATCTTCCAGGTGGTAGGAAAGAGACAACAAGAGTCAAGTCGTTACATGACCTGTTTACATCGGGTAGTAAAGTTCCAAGTGAAATATATTTATCAGCTGTTGCTGGATTTGGGAAAACAGCATTTTCAAAGTATCTTGCTTTAACATGGTGTCAAGCTCATAAAAAGGATGAAAATTATCACCACTTTAAAAAAGAAGAGTTACAAGCATTATCTGGCTTTGATTTTTTATTTCTAGTGCTATTGAGAGATTCAGCTGAAGTATGTGATGTCGACGACATGATTGAACAACAAGTCATAAAAAATCTTCCTTGCTCATCTTCAATGAAGAAAGGTCTTTTAAAGGACATTTTACGTGATGAAAAATGTCTTGTTATATTAGATGGACTGGATGAGTGGTTGCATCCTAACAATAAGTGCAAGAGACTTCCTAAAAATATTCCACATCGATATGCACGTGACAAGTGTGTTATCTTAACAACGACCCGGCCGTGGAAGCTTGGAGTCTCAAACTTAAAGACAAGTTCTGACAAAACAGTAGAACTAGTTAAACTAAATGAAAATAATTCAAGACAGTTTAAGCATAATGCACTGAAAATGTTGAAGGTAAACCAAGATGGTGAACTGAAAAAGGAAGTGTGTAAGTTTGAAGAAACAATCAGAGATCATGACCTTGAAGATATGGAATGTACTCCTCTCCTGTTACTTTACCTTATATGTTTATGGGTTGAAAAAATTCCAATAGGAAATTCTGCATTTGAATTATATACAGGCATTATTCAACTCCTTCTATCTAGAACAGAAAAGTTACATGGACAATTCCATTCATCATGTGAAATGTCCCAAAGTAATGTTCCTGAATGTTTCAGGAAACATGAACATTTCTCTCGTTACTACACGTTTCTGGTGGCCATTGGGAAACTAGCTTTTAATATATTGTTCAGTAAGAAAAAGGAGCACACATTAGTTTTTGATGAAAATGTTGCTGAAAAATATCTTAACCAAGAAGATTTGAAATCAAGCTATCTATCAGGAATATTATCAGAAAGTAAGGTGAAAACATTAATAAATGAAAAATCTAAAATCTCATTTTCACATAAAACAGTGCAAGAATACTTTGCAGCAATATTTATAAGTTTTCAAAATACAAATGAAGTTCAGAAAACCATCTTTGAAGAGTGCAACTGTTTACAAAATATTCTAGAAATGTCAAAAGTGTTTGTTTTTATTAGTAACATGAACCCTAGATTAATGTCTGCAATATCAAGTGATTTGGTGCCTGTGATAAACCATGATGACAACACAAGCAAATACAATACTATGGCAGATTATGATTACATGTACATTTATCCATTACAAGACATACAAGACATGTATATTTCTTGTGCGAAAGAAGGAAAGGAAAACAAAGACCTCAAATTGTGTTTACAAGATTTCTTCATTAATGAAAAATGTCAACAAGAAAACTACTTCAAACAATTACAACATTTGTGTCAGCAAAATAAAGAAAACATAAAATCAGTAGTGATAGAAAATGAAGGTATTTGTAGTGTACAAGACATTGTCAATTTCTTTACACTCTCTGACCTTCTACATATAGAGAAATTATTCTATCAAGGTGAAATAGTAGAGGAGGAAATAATGAGTTTATTAGTGAAGCCTTTGAAATGTTTAACTGTGATATCAAGTAAATGGGAAAATCATAAATTTGAAGAATATGAATGCCGGTTGTCTGCAGAGATAAATGGAGGACTTATGAAATTACAACACCTGGAGCGTTTATATATAGATTGTTTCACTATGACCCACGAGGTAATGAAGACATTGTTAAATTTCATCACTAGTAAAAAAGCAATGAAAGAAATAAGATTGGACAGTTTAAACTGTAGTGATCATGATACCTCATGTAGCGGTTTCAACCTTGACCTGTCTCAACATTCACAACTAACATGTTTAGGATTGGTCAAGATACCTGTGTCACAATTAAACATGGATGTATCGTTGTTAGAGAAATTTACTGTAGGTAAACCTGGTGTTGTATTATCTTATCTCAAACAACTTCCAGCAGCCAGTAACCTACACTCATTTGAGTGTAGTCATCTTGAATCTGCCAGTGACATAGACACAATGTTACAAATATTTCCATTGTTACATCATTTGAAAGTTGTGTGGTTTTATAAAATCAATCTAGGTGAAAGATCATTAACACTGTCACCTAAAATGATCAATATCGAACGTGTTGGCTTGTATTATATAACAATGTCTTGTTCAGTGTTAAATGATCTCATTACTGTTATAAACAAACTACCACATATCGTGACAGTACGTATATTAGGTTGTGATATAAAACCAGAGAAAGAATTTGAAAATTTTAAAACATTTATAAAAGAATCAAACAATTTTGTGGTCACAGGTGATAGCACCCTGAAGTCTGGAGTGTACTTGTTCGAGTTTAAAACAACAAGTACTGCGTAAACTTGAACTTGGAAGAAACATTTTATAATTATATTATGAGACAGGTGACAGGTGAAATAGACATCGAACTCAAAAAGTATTTGACCTAGAGTCATAAAACTTTACAGGAATGTTGATCAGCATGTGAAGTTGTGCACCTGAGTATTTTCGTTTGGGTATTTTTTAGTATTTTCAGAGTTCTTGCCGTTAACTTAGTAAAATTTTGCAATTTTCAACTAGTGTCGCACGTAACTCAAAAAGTATATGACCTACAGTCATGAAACTTTACAGGAATGTTGATCAGCATATGTAGTTGTGCACCTGGGTATTTTTTGTCTGGTTATTTTTAGTATTGTCAGAGTTATTGCCCTTGACTTAGTAAAATTTTGCAATTTTCAACTTGTGTCGCACGTGACTCAAAAGTTTTTGCCCTACAGTCATGAAACTTTACAGGAATGTTGATCAGTATGTGAAGTTGTGCACCTGAGTATTTTTGTCTGGATATTTTTAGTATTTTTTAGAGTTATTGCCCTTGACTTAGTAAAATTCTGCAATTTTCAACTTGTGTCGCATGTAACTCAAAAAGTATTTGACCTAGAGTCATGAAATGTTACAGGAATGTTTATCAGCATGTGTAGTTGTGCACCTGGGTGTTTCGTCTGGATTGATTTAGTATTTTTAGAGTTATTGGCATTGGCTTATAAATATTTTGCAATTTTAAACTTGTGTCGCATGTAATTCAAAAAGGATTTGACCTAGAGTCATTAAACCTTACGAAAAGGTTGCTCAGCATATTTAGTTTTGCACTTGGGGTTTCGCATTTGGATTTATCCAGTGTTTGTAGAGTTATTTCCCTTGACTTAGTAAAAACCGTTTCATTATGTTGTTATTTTTCCTTGAGTGCTTGAGTTAGATTCAACGAACTTTACAGGAATAATGATCAACATCACTAAATTACAGGAATAATGATTCACATCACTGTGAAGCAATGCACCTGGGACTTTGCATGTGGATGTTTTTCAGTTTTGTTAGAGTTATTGCCCTTGGCTTACAGTAGTATAAATTTGAAATTTTCAATGTTCATGCATAGCTCAAAAAGTATTTCACTTGTAGGCCTGAAAAGTTACAAGAATGTTGGTCAGCTTGTGTACTTATGCACCTTGGGGTTTGCTTGTGGATTTATTCAGTATTTGTAAAGTTCTTGCCCTTCACTTAGTAAAAGTTTTTTAGTTTTCAAAAATATCTGTTATAAGATTGACAGAACAGTGGTGCGTTGGGGGCACCCTTGTCCTATAGACACATTTTTAGTTTATTTTTGGAATATACAGTTTGATAATAATTACTAGGGGATAGGGACATATGAATGGAAATTGAAGATTATCGTCTTGGAAATAACATTGAATGATGTTGATAAATAAATAAGTACACTTTTATTTAGCTTAAAGGTACTCTATTGAGGTATGGTCAAATGTCACAAAAGAAGTAAATTTTCACGAATCAATGATTTTTTGTTACCTGCGTGTTAGGGACGTTTAAAACATGTGTTCCTTGGCTTGGCAATTCTTTTGAAACAAATGATTTCTCTTATTTCGCGGAAAACGATTTTCAGTTTGCAAATCTGTACATCTGGTCTATAAATAACGGTTTCCTGATGGGCCCCGGAATGACTTAAAAGCAAACGGACAATTATTGTGTTTCGGTAGAAATTTTAGAGCAAATTATGAATTTGCTTGTTTAATTTCTTTATTCGCACATACTTTCATGTGAAGAAAAAGATTCAAAAGCAATTTAAATACATTCAAAGCCTTATATTTTTGTAATGATGTTTTTTGTTTACTATTACGGGTTTGGAAACTGACATACACAAAATTTACAAATATAGCTATATAAAATTGAGTGCTATCGTGTTATTAATAAATATTATTCATAAACTTTGTTTTGGTTAAAATATTAAGGTATGTAGGCTAAGAAAATAACCTTTATCAATATTGCGTCATGGGTCCTATTTAAAAATCAATTCAGTACTATGTTCTTACTTTATCTGACACACATTCAGAAAAAACACCTTATACCTTTTATATAACGAACAATACCTTGAGTATTGTTAGCATTAAAATACACGAACGCGCACACACAATATGTTATACAAAGGAAAAGAAAACAGTTTTCTCTTCAACTCGGATCAAAGCACTGAAGGCACTGGCTAAATGCATTTAGGTATCAAATTTACTAGTTAATAAATTGTTTTGTGTCAAGTGCATATAATTAAAATTCTAAAAGAAAATTTTTATGTCCTTTGCTAGATAGATCTGGAATTTCATATTCTTCATTTTATACACACACTTATTTATCCGCATTGAATATTTGTTGATAAGCAGATTTATGCGTTTTCGATCTAGATATTATCAATTGTAGGTCATTAACACCTGTTTCGTGCAACAGGCACATGGTATACATTATAGTGACTAGTAGTATATTGGTCTCTTTGGCATCACGACTGCGCATGTGCAGCTGCAATTTTGTTTTCAATAAATAGTTACTCATTTGCATAGAAGAAATGACCTCACTACACATGCGCGGCGGCCGTGTTGAATAACAGACGCGCGGCTGCCATTTTGGATTCAATTTTAAGAATGACATCATCACGTTATAAATAGAACCGCTAATAAAAATATTTCCCGGAAGTATACGGTGCAGACTCGTATACACGATCTAAGGGCTTGAGTCAGGTCCTCGGCCCTTGACGGGGAGATAATCCTTTATGGAAAAGAAAAGTTTTTATATAAAACTTGCTCAACTAAAACGTATTGATAAACGGATTAAAGAAAATGTATCGTTTTAATAAAATGTACAATTATATTTTATACTTGAATGTTTTGAATAAAACAAATATCAATACAAAGAATACAAATATTACTTGTTGACTCCTCGTTGTTTCATAGGCAAATGACTGCTCCCATAAGTGTATACACCCTGAATACGCATGCTTGGACCTGTTTTACAAACGACATCATAAGTTATATTTAGATAAGGTCACGAGTGCATTAAACGTGATCATAGTCGCAATATCTAGCGTGTGTCGATTTAAGAGCGGATGACGGACAGTAAAAAGTAAACATGTCACAGTTAATCTCCTGCGTATGTATATTTAAGACCAGATGGTTTAACAATAGGCTATTCAACTGTCAAAGTTAATCCCCTTAAAGTCGCCGCAATGTCTGGCGTGTGTATATTTAGGGACGGATACACTAACAAAGGACTATTAAGATGCCAAAGTTAATCTCTTAAGTTGCCATTACGTCTAGCTTGTGTTTATTTAAGGACGGATGGGTTAACAATAGTCTTTCGAAATGTGAAAAATAAACCTTTACAAGGAGTCACCTATATATAAAACGTGTTTGATGATGTATATATCTAAAATCAGCAATAACGTTCTATGCTAAAAAATAACTACCAATAAAAACGTTTCTTTAGACAGCCAATCAAATGCATAAGAAAGTTACCAATCAGGAGAGACCTCTGTTGTATATAAGACAGTGAAACACTAACACTGGTCATTAAGGTTTTGATACTCGACCAATAAACATGACTAGCTACAGATGCAAGTTCAGTATCGGTAATCAGAGATATGTACAAGTTAATGAATGGAAAGGCGAGCTGAGAGTTAATATCAGAGAATGGCAGAATCACAAGCCAACAAAAAAGGGCAACAGCTTAACGTTAATGCGATGAAAAAACCTTGGCAGATCAGTTAGAATATGTGGACAGGGCTTTACAAAACAAGCAAAGCTTTAGGACCCTCGTTGGAGGAAATGTCTACTGTAACATCACCGACAACAGCGTATGTGTAGACATTAGACAGTACTGGAAGCCAGAACAGGAAATAGTACCAACTAAAAAGGGTATATGTTTAAAAACCCAAGAGTATTCCTGTTTAAAGGAACTGGTTGAAGAGATAGGACGAGTGTTTCCTGAATAGGATGCTGTAGTACCCTGCTTTCTTCAAAGTGATCACATGAACCAGATTGGAGCTATACAATGCCCAGAATGCTACCCCAATGATTGTGGAAACTGGTAAAATAACGTGACTATAAATATCAATAACAAAAGTACTATAAATATATCGATAACCTCATTCTAAAAATAACATCCAATCAGAAATCAAACTGTGTGTATATAAATGAATACCTCACGAAGCTTCGGCATACACAAAATGAACGTCACTGGCTGCACACCCCTCAACAAAAATATGGAATATTACGAAAATAGACTGAAGACGTTTGAACCCTATCCGAAACAAATGTTACCAGATAAATATCAGTAGCAAGTGCGGGATTGTATAATAGCGGAAAATCAGACGTGTGCGAAAGTTTCAGATGTCACATTAAATTGAGAGACTGGGTAAGATCAGACAACGCTTTGAGAGAACATTACAAGTGGTCACCCCATTGCGAATATATTAAAATAGTAGGCGCTCCTCAACAAAAACCGACCCCAATAGGCGGATTTGGCGCGTTTGTATCAACAACTAGGTCAACACCTTGCGGCTTTGGAGGATTCAGTTTATCTACAACTGGAGTAAATGTGTTTGTCAATAATAAGGCTAACACGACCCACCAGACGCATTGAATATGTTAACACTTGTCTATATGGTTTGGATATGGCTGAGACACTATCAAGTGAGACGAAAATATCGCGAAGCTACAGAACATTTACTCGACATTTTGGAACGCTATATAGAAGAAACCAGAACACATACTTTATACTCCACTGTATTGTAATTTGTTTCGGATGAACTTGTTATAATTTTGTTAGAATGTGCATTTGTATTTTTGTCAATAAACATATCTAACTGGAAACAATATTAGTCTTCTTTGTATTTTGACACATCCAACCCAGCAAGCTAATATGGGGTTGAAAAATTATACCAATATATCAAGCCAAAGGGAAAATTTAAAATCGGGAGGCATAAAATCCGAAAATGGCTTCAAAGTCAGCAGTTTATTCCCTGACTAGAGGAGCAAGAAGGAAGTTTCCTCGATCACGCGTCATTGTAGAAGGGATAAACAGTCAATGGGATATGGACTTGATGGATATGGTTGACTTGGCCACACATAATGACGGTTATAAATACGTTTAATTGGCAATAGATATTTTCTCTCGCTTTAGCTATTGTGAACCTATCAAAACCAAGGAAGAGGGCGATGTTGTTAATGCATACGAGCGAATTTTATCCGGTCCTAGAAAACCAAATACGGTGAGAACAGACAGAGGCATAGAGTTTAGAATCAAAGAGGTCAATTAATATCTTCAGCACATTGACATTCATCATTTCTACACCTTAAATACGGAGACAAAAGCGAACTTTGCGGAGATCAAGATGTATCAAGACGCTAAAGCATAAACTGTTGATATATATGATAAAAAACAGAACCCAATGTTACGTTGACGTGCTCAGGAATATTGTACTTTCATATAACTCAACTTTACATAGAAGTCTTGGTGATAAACCGATAATCATTACTAAAGAGTCAAAAGGAGAAAGCAGACTTCAGCAGTACTTACTTTGGACCAAAGGCAGGCTAACCAAACACAAGATCAAACACAACAGTTTCAAAGTAGGCCAGACGGTACGAATATCGCACGTGAAAAGCGTGTTTGACAGAGAGTACTCTCAAAAGTGGACTGGCGAAAAATTCAAAATCAAAAGCCGTTTCAAACGAGACAATGTATGCGTATATTCCTTCAATGACTGGGCCAATGAAGAGAACATTGATGACACGTTTTACGAACAAGAATTGCAGGCACCCAGTGTGGACGAAAACACAGTATACCACGTTGAAAAAATATTAAAGAAAAGGACGCGACACAAACGAAAGGAAGTACTAGTGCTAGTACGTTGGTTGCATTGGCCTAAGACATTTGATAGCTGGATCCGAGAAAAGGACCTGACATAATACTCTTAAGTCACGTGATCATTCTTGTATATAAAACAGATATACCCCCTAGAGAAATCGTCATTAATGATATTGAGATTGAAACTTCACATCATGATAATTACCAACGTCGTTTGCAGCGCTAACTTGAGCTGTTCCATTGACTTGAGTCATTTATGCTATCGTATAGCAAACGCTCGTTATGATCCAAAAACATTTCCCGGGTTGATTTCGCAACACAAAACTATTGGCAGAAATTGCTTAGTTTTCTCCAATGGTGTAATCAATTGCAACGGAAAGGCATCAAATGTTACAGAGGGGCGTCAGAGGCTACGTCAATATGCAAGACATATACAGCGTCTCTGATTTACAGTACGAGTGTAGAAGATCAAATTGATAACAATATCCGCTAGTCACATATTAAGTAGCGCGTGAGATCTACAGTTGTTGGCGAAAGAAAGACAGGTCGTACATGAACCCGAATTGTTTCCCTGCCTAAATATTAAAAGAGTAGGAGTCGATTTTTTTTGTTTTCACAGCGGCAAAGTGGTAATAACTGGTGCCAAAAACCTGTCACAAATAAACGACGTAGTCTACCCTGTACGCATTGAATTGGAACTCTACACACGTAAGAAAGAGTGAGCGCCAAGAGAAAACAACCATGAACCAGGCTCAAGTCTACTGTAAACTCAACTTTCTTCTCTTGTGAAACGATGCCACTTTAGCTGTTAGAAAAAATATGATTACTTATATGACAGGGGGTCAAATGAAGGTTATAGCCCAAGTGGCCAAAAGATTGGTGAATGGAACCAATAATCCCCCGAAAAGAGACATTCAATTACTTCAAAGAGGACGAAATTTGCTACGATCCCTACCTTCTGAAAATGTGTCACTGACTAGAAAGAAATCGCTGTTAAGACGTCATCACTCGTTCGTACCCGTATTGTTAAGACCACCGTATCTCTTTGACACTATTATGGACGAAATACGGACAACTAGAGAAGCGTAAGAAGAAGACAGTGGTCATATGTATTTGTGAAAGCAAACAGACATGTCAGACTTTTACCTATATCTCAGTAGTAGAGATTCTCAGGACTTATGTAAGAACAATAACCCCGCAGACTTTTATATTCAGTTTCCCAAATCGTACACCTTTGATAAACATTGGATTTGCGCTGTTACAGAAATTACTCTCACCTGTGACTTTACGCCTGGAAGTAAAATACTGTATTTATGCTGCAACCTGACACAACAAACTTACGGAAGAAACACGCAAGTACCCGTACTTAGAAATATTGAAGTCGGTTCGAGATACAAGAAACAATTTGTGGAATATAGCCACCCAGTATACGCACCAGTGACTGTGAATCATTTCAACTCCTTACATTTGTATTTGAGAGACGAAGATTTCAACTCAGTTGTGTTCAATTCCAACGATCTTCATTGTGTATTACATTTCAAAAAAGTATGGGCTCCATAGAAGTCTACGATCACAAACAACAAAAATGGGTACTATTAACACCCGACCCTGATAAATGGTATCAACATTTCAAGGACTTGAGTGACGGGTACATTAAAGCCGATCATATAGGCCGTTACATCGTAGCTAGCGGAAATCAGCTCAGAAAAATGGCCGAAATGAAACAGTCACCTCCAGTAAAACTGGTCTCACCCGTTGCACAAGCGATAGAAATAGCCAAGTCAGAGGTCAATCGTATGAAGGTTGAAGAGGGCAAAGAGCGTAAGAAGGGGCCCCAAAAGCGTAAGAAGGCACCGACACCCGCCTACAAACCATCTAAACGAAAGAGACTAAATCCAGAATTTCAATTCTAAACATGGAAGATTTTCATCAGGAAGAACTGTCTTTGTTCGTTACACCCCCTACAGACACGTCATTACAATCGAGAGAATGGATTACATACCGTCCAGTAAATCAAGTGACGAATGCATCAGCTCTCGAATTTAATATACCGGGCCATACATCGGCGTACTTGGATCTAAAAAGAAGCGTGCTCAACCTAAAACTGCAAATTGTCCACGGGGACGGTAGTGCAGTAGACCCGGACGAAATAGTTGGACCAATCAATTTACCATTACACACCATATTCGGTCAAGTCGATGTGTCTCTGCAGCAAACGCCTTTATCACACACAGGAATCAATTATCCCTACAAAGCTTACATAGACACGATTTTACAGTCCAACGAAAATATGCAGGTGAACTTGTTGACCAGTCAACTCTTCTTTAAAGATACGGGTGACGTTGGTACCAATGATGGTAAAACGGGTAGTAATAGTGGACTATTTTATAGATACACCCTCACTAAAGGTAGTAAGATTGTAGATATGGAAGGACCGTTACACATTGATTTGTTTCAACAATCTAAACTACTTATTAACGGAGTCTCTGTAGGTATAAAACTCCATCCTAACCGAGACCCATTTAGACTCATCACTGACGTCATCAACCCCGATTATCGAGTGAAAATTGTGGACGCTTATTTCAAACTATGTATTCAACGGCTAGTTAGGAGCGTACTTATAGTGCACGAAAAAAATATTCAAGACACACCAGCCGTATGCCCTTACTTACGCACAGAAATCAAAACGACAGCTTTTGTTACAGGTCAATTCAGTTACAGAGCGGACGATATATTTAAAGGAGTGATGCCAGTAAACTGATCGTAGGTCTAGTCCCGAGTGTCGCGTTTAATGGTGATTATACACAAAACCCATTCAACATTACAACTGCAGCTTCGTAGGACTCTATGTTGATGAACAGTCTTTACCGTCCCAACCGATGCAGCCTAACTACACGGCGGATCAATATATGGAGTGTTACAGAACATTAGCTCTCTACAGAAGCGATTTGAACATTTCTTAAGCAGATTATAAGAAAGGTTACTACTTATATGCCCTAGATATTGACCCGTATTTTTCATTTAACACGAAAAGGAAGGGTCATTGACGGCTAGAAATCAAGTTTGCAGACGCTTTACCTGAGAGTGTCACAACCATAATGTACGCCACCTTCTCAGAAGTACTCAATTTTGACAAAGCAAGGGCCGTCAACGTGAAATGAATAATTTAGAACTGGAACGTTTACTCGAAGGATACCCAGTCCAAGTGTGCGCTGCTGATCAAATCCGTAAACAAAAATGAAAATTCGTAATCGCCAATACAGACACGAGCAATGGATCAGGGAAACATTGGGTTACCTTTAATTTTCCAAGACTCGGACCGTACGAGTTTTTTTTTCTCTCGGAAAAATACCAAGTGACTACAATGTGGGCTTTGAAACCGTATTAACGAACAAGTTTTGGATGATGTGTGATCCTATTCAGGACACTCAATCAGATATCTGTGGACTGTATTGTGTATATCATATCATGGACAGATGTAAAGGAAGGACTATGAAAGACATTGTCAAACCTTTTAATGTGTATAATAGACAATGGAATGATATATGTTAGAAATGATGTAAATAAAAAACTCTGATATCTATTTTTATATTCATTTATTTTGTATATAGCAATAAAAATATATGAAAAAAGAACATTGTCTTTGTTTTAAAATGATATCCAGTCTATTGTAGTCTTTTGAGATTTTGCCCGCCTTTTTAGTTGATTTCTTCCGTTCTCCGGGAGGTGGTAATGACACTGTGGTAGGCTCATCTTTCGTTACTTCTCCAAACCCTTTGGTTTTCGGTTGCAACATACGTTGATATTTTTTCGTAAGGGACCAAAATAAAATATTCCATTATGTCAATACCGGTTCCAAATACACGAAAGCAATTTTCACTAGGATGTAGATCACTCGAGGTATTTGTTGAATGGCTTCTTTCTTCTGTTTGAAACCGATTGATCTGTTTCCAAGTAGATGAATAACACGTCTCTGACGTTTAAGTTGAGCTTTCTCAAAAGGTGTAAGGCGTATTTTAAAGCGCAGAATATTATAGGCAATTTGAGAAAGAGCTTTGCTGTTTAGTAATTGTACTCAACAATGCCTTCCTTTGTGCGGTTGTAGTACTTTTAAGGAGATGTAAGAAATGACGTTGTTGTTGGATGAGTTCGACCATGGTTACTCTTACAAGTTTTACACTACTTCTTACGTCAGTTTATAAACTAGAGGGTCCTCGCCGGGAAAAACATGCGTTCTTAGACGGTATCTATCCTCAGCATGCGGACTCATGTCTACCAAAAAATAACCGTGCTTTGTACTTAAGGCGTTTTTTTATAGGCTTTCACAAATCCTTTCGTTTTACTTGGGTAGAGCTGACGTCCCAATATTCCCACCTGAGAAACATCTCTTAATTTTTCATCAATACCATATACCAAATATTTAAGGCAATTGTCCTGGCATGTTTACCTCCTGGATACAAGTTTTGCGTGAGAAGTATCACAGACATTCTCCTGTGGTGGCAACCTTGTGTGGAAAGTAGCTCCATCTCTTTGTTTTTCATCACTTCATGCATGAGATCATCAATGATAATCAGTTTATGTCTTTTGTCTTTGGTAAAGTCATCCATTTCTTCCGCTGTAGGTAGGTCTTGTTTACTGTAAAAATTTGAATTGATCGTTCCATTTCATCAAATATGTCCTGATGAATACCATAAGAATATAAAATGTATGATGGTGGGTCTTTAGAATACATAAGTTTTGCAAAACCTTGTACACCCATTGCGTTTTTCCGCTTCTTGTCTGTCCACTTATACAATTACTGGAGCATGGTTCGAAAGGAAGAGATGACTTCATTATTATTTCTTCAGCTTTTGACTAGGTAAGGCGTATCCGTTACAACTGCTCAGTAAACTTATCCAAAGTTCTGACAAACCGTTTTGAAGGGATATATTTATGATTGAGACGATGATAATAAAGTAAACAATAATCAATTGGCAAAAGTAGAATTTCAGCCTGGGGAATAAATGCCACTTGTCTCCGTTAGAGCGTATTTCTTCATCTGCTTTTGAAAAGTGAATAAACGTGTCCCTTTCGGGTTCATGGAACACGGTATCGTTCATATTCTTACAATAGATGGAATGGAATAAGCAAGACTGTTTATCCTAAAATACTTTTATCCAATAATATAATTTTTAAAACACATGTGACAAAAACAGAATCATACGTGAGAAAGATTGATAAAGTAGTTACACATTTTTGAAATACGAGTGACACTTTTTGAAACACCATTGACACTTTTTGAAACATCATTGACACTTTTTGAAACAGACCCTATGGAAAATTACATGTAAACGTGCAAAAACTGAAACATGCGTAACACTTTTTGAAAAACGTGTGGCACTTTTTAACACAGAAGTGACACTTTTTGAAACAGCAGTGACACTTTTTGAAACATACCCTATGGAAAATTACATGTAAACGTGCAAAAACTGAAATACGCGTAACACTTTTTGAATCAGTAGTGACACTTTTTGAAAAACGGGTGACACTTTTTGAATCAGTAGTGACAAAAATTGAAAAAGCAGTTACACTTTTTTACGCATGTGACTGAAAACGAAACAATTAAAACAAATATTTACAATAATAATAATTTATTCTAATATCCATAAGGTACTGTATCATAATTGTCCAGTTTTCTACGCTTGGTATACATACACCATTTGATAACTTTTCTTTTCTTCCCTTTTGTATAATTTTCTTTTTCTTTTATCTCTACAAATTTTACTAGGGTTTGTAATTACGATATTTGAATTCTTTTGTGGTTCTGTTACTATACATTTTACACTTTCAAAGTTGATGAGTTGGCTATTTGTATAATTTAATGTGAAACCCCTTACTTTACAAGTTTCGTTGTTTTTGTTGGTTCTATGAGCATAATTTTTAGGACCACCCGTCAAAAATTCTACAATGAGCTCCCCTCCACTCAGCTCATCCATGAGTTCACCCAAGTAATCTCCTAATGGCGGATCATACTGTCCAGGGCGATTCACATATATGACGCTGTCCGCATCGTAAAACAGCACTCGTCTATCGAGCTTTTCGAGTACACTGTAGAGTTTGAGTCTTGCACAGCATGTAGTAAACGTAGCTAAGTATATGTTCTTTTTATTATCTTCAAGTTGGCAGTCTTGTTTATATTGCCATTCTATGTGTATCATGTCATTGGTAAATATGTGAAAATTCAGAGGTTCTTTCGTCGGATCGGCAAACAACTGAAAGAACAGGTTGGTCTGTAGTTCGTGAAAGAACTCTGTCTGGCGCATATTGAGTTTCTGACCAAACTTGCCCCAAAAACTGTTGAGACATAATTTAGCAAGAGCTCTCAAGTCTTGGTTCTTTGAGATGTTTGCCCGATCCAATGAAACTCCCTCTTTCTGTAAGTATTGAGACACACAATTTGTCACATCTTTCTCATTGTGTATCCAGTCAGAAGAACCGCTTGCCTCTTGCTTAAACTTTAAAAAATGTTTATATGTAATTGGCAAACAGTCCCTATTATCTAGCTTTGGGTCATATTGTGTAGATTCCTACCAGTCGTATACTTCGTAAATCTTTTTTAATTGATATCCTAATTTAACGGCCGTTAATCTTCGGAGTGCACCACGTACCAGTCAACTCTCTTTCTTGTTCAGAACATGCGCATGGGTTTTGATTTTCAGTATCGGCGCAGGTCCTACATACGGGAAATTTCAACTTGTTATTTGAGCGAAACGGTAGCACAGGAGGGTATAATCCTCTAGGTGGTAGTATTTTGACCTTAGCTTTTTTTTTGTAATTCTTCACTATAAGGACTGGCCTATAGACAAGAGCTACAAAACCTTAGATATACATGAGAGAATTCCGGAAGACTTGTCTGTAGAGCCAGTTCTCATGAACCCCAAAATGAAAGAGGAGGCAAAGAAAATGGAAAACGAAATTGAAAAAATGGAAATGAGCGGCAGGCTAGGAGAGGAGGAGGTACTTTGGTGGAGGAATTATTTAAAACTGAAAGTGATGAAGCCTAATGTACCAAAAGTGAACCAGCTCCCAAAGTATAGGGAAAGCCACCTGTTCAGAATCCTCATATTATCAATGAAAATGTGATACAAGCAATGTGTTTCAATTAGCAGAGGAAAAGGAGAAAAAAAGATCAAATTTAAAACTGAAAGGAAGGAAAGGTGTAAAAAAAACCAGGAAATGAATAAACTGTGTTTGATAAAAAGTGGTGAAGGTTTTGGCGCTGTCTGTATGGAGTATATGACTGAAAATCTTAGAAAAAAGTGGTTTTTTATCATTTGTTTATTTGCCATTGGCACAATTAAAGAATAGAAACATGTTGTGTAAACAAATATCAGTTAAGTAAATACTCTATCTCTTAGATTTTTTTGCAAAGAACATGCTATTGTATTTTACAAATATTTAATTTTGAGGCCACTAAGAAATTGGGACTTTTTTGCCAATAGTACATTTCAGAAGCTTAGGTTAATCTATTATATAAATTAATAGATTTTATGTTGATGTTTTTTAAGCTCACATCGAGATCATTATTTGAAAACCATGTATTTTTTTATTTTTCTTTATATTATTTTTAAAGACTAAGGTATGTTTCACATATTCATCATGAAGTTTGTTTCGGCTACCAAAAGTTTGTTTTTTCTTGAACATCCATTGTCTCAGGGTTATAATTTGAGTAAGATTAATTTGTGATCGCCTGTCTACAGTGTTACTAGTGGTGTGTAAACATAACTAGTGTATATAGGGATTCGACTTCCCTCTTTGTGTGTCGTCTGTCGTCATAAATAATAGATCTTAGGCTATTATTCAAAAACTTCTTGTTGCAAATTTTAATTTCCAAACTTTACCGCCGTGTGTAATTGATCAGTTTCCATCTCAGCAATTGTATTCAGTTATAGACCTTTAATGATTCGCGCTTTATAGAAGCTTGTAGTACGTTACCTCACGTGTAATCTCTGTATTTTATCCAATATGTAAATTGGGATGAAAACTTAAAGCTCAAGGCAGCAAGCCTCTAAGCTGATTCATTGCTTATATTTCATGGAAAAGGAATTGAAAATGTATTGATACATGTGTATTATTTGTGAAGTAATCTCAAAGGAAGCAATTATTTACACCTTAATCAGTGGCACATTGTAATACTAACCCTTATAAGTTACCAAAAAACTGTGGTACAAAATATGCCTCTTATCTTTACATAGTGTTAAGTCAACGACAGAAGAGTAAATATCACAAGGATTAATTTCTATATATAATATTTTCGACTTAGAAATATTATGTTAAGTTTTTGTAATACCTCAAATATTTTCAAAGTCCATTGACAGTAGAAATAAAGATGTTATAAAATACCCTAAATAGACAACAAGTCGATAATGGCACAAATTATTATGCTTAAAATGAGTTTCTTGAAACTTTTTACTTTTCCGTCTTATGTCTTTAGTGTCATTTTTCTCGAAGTTGAATTTTATTGTATTGTTTTGACTACATTGATAAAGAAATCATTTAGCTCTTTTAATATGGATTGAGAATACGGCAGATATCAAAATTTACATTATGCAGGACCTTTTCCAGTGTGAAAGATTTTGGCTGATTGATGGCCCTTGATATAAAGAAAGGTGATTGGCATGTTAGTTTTTTACTATAGACAAATACAACTATTCGATGAAGAACTTAAGATTACAGTAAGTAGAGTTCTTATTGTAAGTTCACCTTCCGAGTTGTTCGTCTCCACCCTTTGCGTAACCACTTATGATGTGAATTGTTTTTGTAATACCTCAAATATTTCAAAGTCCATTTTGATCATACCATGACTTTAAGATTTTTTAGCACACATTGTTCACATTATACCTCGACCTTAATAGACAGAGGAGATACTGTATCAAGCGCTTTGGACAGGATTATGGCCCCTTTTTTCGACTTTAGAATTTATTACATTAAATGTTTTTAACCATGCTTACACCTAAAATAATTTTATTCAAAAGTAACTCTCAAATTTGACAGATCATGGCTTTGAAAACTTTGCCAATCTCCGCTTTGCACCAGTATAACCCCCAACCTGATAGACAGCCCCTCGGCGAGGAGGTAACTTTATTCAAGCATTTTTTGACAGATTATGCTCCTTTTTGGACTTTAGAATTTACCACCTCAGATATTCATATTCTTATTGACATTCTGGCTTTGAAACAAAGTGTGCAATTTTATTCTCCACTCTTTGAGAGCAATAATAGGACTCTCTTCATAGGCCCACTCATAAAGCTGTTACCCTTGTGTTATGTAAATGATCAAATTATTGAATGCCCTGTTTGTTTACTTAAGAAAATTTTATACATTATAAGGGATTTTTTAATATCAAGCACTGAAGAATAGTCGAGCGTTGCCCTGTGCGCTACACGACAGCTCTTGTTATGTTGTCTGCTATCCAGATATGTCATGCTTTAAAGTTCTTTGTTGGCTGTCTGTCTGCCCGTCTTGTGTTGTTCCATCACAGTTTTGTTCCCGACTGCTCAAAAACTATTGGTCCCTGCAACCGATTTATCAATGAAAACAGAAATTATCAGTACCCAAGGTCCAGTTGTGCACATTAATCAGCATTTAACAGTACAGTTGATTTTTGTCAAAGGTTATGGATTCTTTTTGTAATTTTTTTTTTTTAAATTTCTGTCAGACTACTTCTCTGCAATTTGCGTGAAACTCTTATAATATTGTTGACTTATACCTCAAGTTTCTCCCGATTATGAAATTGTTTTTTTTTCAGTTAAATTGCATTCTTTTTGCTAAGCTATGGCCATACCTGTGTAATAAAAAGAGAAACATATTGGTTACTTTTCCGATTTGTTAAATGATTCTCTTGATGTCTCCTGCCTACACAGTTGCTTCGTGCAACAAGGTACAAAGTAGCCTCGACATAAACAACCAAGCTGGTCAATGCCAACTCTTTAATACATCTGGCTTCAATTGTGCTGTCATCGCCTCAATTGTTGTCACTGGGCACTCTGGTATTTTATTGTAGATCAACATATCAAGTGATTTTTAGGTATCAATTAATAGAGATTCATTGATCTCGTTTGGTTGAAATCTAAATTCGGATTGACGGCATATATTGTGATCACTTTAATGCATCTGTATAGGAAAGTCTATTAGTGTTTATGTACAATTGAGCTGTGTTGGATTAAATGTTTCTGTGTAGAATGTCTTATGTTCAAAATATGTGTTACGCGGAAACATTCCATCTGAATGAGTTAAGGTATTTTATAGATTTTTTGCATTGGCATGTTGCAGTAAGTATTTATTTATTTATTATCCTTCTTTACATCAATCTGTCTAATGATCCATCTTCCTATTTTAGTTAAAGGTTCTTTGTGGTAGTTAATGATCAATTTATTTATATTTTAATGATATTATAATGGTATAAGAAAGCGCCATTTGGTTTCAATAGATCAGACAAATAATCAATTATAATTCACTGGTTCCTATTGTTATATCCTCATTCATATGCGCCAGTAAATGAGCCATTATTTGATACAGTTATGTATAAGTCTTCTGTTTCTTGGTTAACTTATATCATTGTTTAAACACAATTACTTTGATATTGCTTATAGAGAAAATAAGTAAAAACAAAAAAAATGAGTCCTAATGCACCCGCCAGGCAGTGGCTCTTAGTTTTTTTTTTTAAGTGGCCTACCGGAATTGATCAGTATTTAAGCTAACTCCTGAACGTACAGTAGGTTGACACCTGATTTGAAAATACTAGGACACCTGCTTCTGTTTATATATATTGATTTGTGGTGGTGTATTTTCATACTTTTTAGACATATTAGTTTCAATAGTCTAACTATGTGAGTTTTCTAAAATTGCTAGTTTTCGATCATTGTGGTCTATAATGAGATCGTATATTGTACACATATCAGTTATCGCGATTTTTAATCTTTGGAATATATAAATATAACACAAGATATGATAGATTAAACCTGTCATATTCTTATACCACCAAAACAATGAAATTATCAAATTTACTTGGAATTATAAATCAAAGTATTATAATTTAATAAGAATATAAAATATTTAGTAATTATTATTTAATGTAATAATATATTTTTATGCGATCTTATTTATGATTCATGTTGTTTATATACAATTGTGAGGTAATACCAGATATTGAAGGTTAATAAACCCGTCATTTTGTGTTAAATATCATAATATGCATTTTAATTAATGGGACTCCACTGAGGTATCTTTGACATGATTGGTTACTGAATATTTTTTTTTCTAGTCAAAGTGTATCATTTGATGAAGGTCTTAGACTGGCTAAATCTTTGTTGTAAAAAAATTTTAAGCAATTTCGCTTATCGTATTATATTTCCAGAATAATTCATACTCAATAATTGTGTAAAACAAAAATTACCCTCTATTAAATAAAAAGTGTTAATGCTTTTCTCTCAAAATCGGTCCTTTGCTATATACTCAAAAGCATAAATATTACGATTTTCAATGATTTTTCAAAAGTATATTTCTTAACTATCTGTTGCATAAAATACATTAAGTATGTTGACATTGAAAAAGCATTTGCATTAAGAGCAAGTGAAGTTAGTATATTAATAAATAAGTAATATGTATATAAAGCATATATTTTGAATGAATATATATTAATTTTGTAAGTACAATGTTTATATTTTAAGTACCTATTTTCATCAAGTGTTTTACTGTTATTTCTTATCCTAGTATAATAGTTCATGCATATGGTTGTATATAGGTATTTGCTTACTAAAAGAATAGAAAATGTATCCACGGTGTCACATTTTTGTTATTCTTTTCGTTTTTTCGAATGACTTAAATGTGACCAATGTGTGAAATATAGGTTAGGACTTTTTCCATTTTATGTAACCAGAATTATAGCCAGTAATATCGCAAGTTTCTCCAATAATGATTTACTGCAAATAACGGGCTCCGAAAATTGTGAGACTTTTGGTATTTCCAATGAATAAAAAAACAGTTGTTTCCCTTATCTATCGAGTGAATAGATATACTCTTAATTCGTTAAAATCTCAATGCAAATTAAGCCTAGCTTGTTGCGCCCGAGTGTATATCCCAATCTCAATTTTAAAATTTTATCTTCGCAATGAAAGCTTTTGGAATCTTAGCATTCATCACACCCAGTATTACTCTCAACAATATTTTTGGGCGCACAATTATAACTCTTTTAAATTCCTACTAATATGATCAGAGCCATTTTTTACAATACTATATTTTTATAGGGTTGCTATTTCCCAACTTCCTAAGAAAATAAATTGTGTTGTACCCTTGTGTTTACTAAAAATAATCAAATTAATGTATTTATAAATTTGATTACTCGTACTTGTGATGCATGTACCTTGTCGCCATATTTGTATTATTATAATATTTATATGTTTTTTGTCACATGGGTCTAAGACCTGGATGAATTATGAAATAAAATTGTAAAACTTGGTGAAACTTGTATATATTTCTGTGCTTAAGTATGCCCCAGTGCTTCATTTATGGTATGAAATTTCAAGACCTGTTATGTTTTTGTGTCTGGCTTTATAAACCTCGCAGCGGAGTCCCTTTAATAAAATATATTTAATGTAATAAATATTATATAATTATGTTATGTTGTTGTTTTCTTTTGTGTTTATAAAAAGCCAACTCCACTTTATTTCGGAATTCATGGCCCTTGTGGATGAAGCGGTTGCATGTAAGGGTTGAGGCATCAGGAATTGCAAGCCTTCACTTTTTCAACTCTGTTTACTGCAAAGTTATCGACAAAGTGGGTCCTCTGGAAATTACTGGAGGCTATGCGTCTGTTTACTTTCCAAAGCAAGTGAGTGTGTGTTTCGCTCGTAGTTTGGTTTTTGCTCCCAGAATTTTGCTCCAAAAAGGTGTAGTCGCTTATATGATATCCCTAGTGTTTCAAGGGCCGTATTTCCATCCCTAGTTTTAACAAACCACTTGACCCCTTCAGTTGCTGTGGGTTCGATCCCACAGGGTTTTTGGTTCTTATGTGAGGATGACTAGCTATCTGACTTATGGCGTTTCTAACTCAAGTGCCCATTAGCGTTGTTGACTTCAAAACTACTTTTGAACGCGCCCATAGTTAACTGTGTGAAGGTTTCGTGGCAATTAACTAGGGGCACTTTCGAATTTCTGTCATGATGTGAAAGCTATCAGACATAGCTTACAGAAATTGTTGGTTGATGTACTCGAGAGAATAAGCCTGTACAAAATTTTGTGCCTGAAATAATTGCAACTCATGACACGGTTACTCATTGGTAGGTTCTCCTCCATACACTTTAAATGCAGTGTAAACGGCGTCGTCATATAGACCTTTAACTGTGTCTGAGACATTTATAACACCGATCTTTCCTGTTACGGGGTGTCCAGAATTGATATAAATTAAAAATTGTGTTTTTTTGGCAGTTACAAAACCAAAACTAAGCAAAATATTTCAGGATGTGAGTGTATTAATTGTATTGCTTAATATAACGAGACAAGCAAACCTTACTAACTAGATGATTCAGATTTCCATGGTCAGGATGGGTGGATAAGCGTTGTTGTGGAACTCAACCCACTTTGCTGCCACCTTATTCATGTTTAATCCTGTTCATTAACTTCGAAATCCATCATCGTGAGGAGCAAAACAATTACAGCTATCTACACGAAAATATCTCTTTAGTTGACCAGTATGGTGAGACTAGTTCGTGGTTTTATTGAACACCTAGTGTGTTTGCTTTTAACTTTGTTTCAGCTTCGGAGAGTTTGATGAAATCAATTGTGAATAGTACTGTTATATGTCACATTATAGATTATTTGTGTTTGGTAAGCACTCATTAAAACCAAATATAACAAAATTTCAGATTTAATTGGTCATTTTAGTATTTTTTACGTTTTAGAGCTTGGCGATAAAATTGTAGGCGAAAAAAAATGTTTTCTTAGCTTTGTGTGTCGGCCACAGATAAAGATTATAAAAAAATCGTAGTGACTGAATTGAATAATAGGACAACAACCAATTCCTACTAGATAGAAAACAGTAGCATCTGTGTGCTGAGTGGTCAAGCTCGTCAACTAGAAAGCGAGTTGGCGCTAAATGTGCATCAAAAATCATTGCGTAAACGGATAAAAAACCCGCCGACTATGAAAAGCAAATAATATTTGTTTCCTGGATTTTCATGTCAGTTTGTAATATGTGTCATCATGTGTGTTGAATAACAGAGACAAAAAACAAAAAAACAAAAAAGACAATCAACAAAACAAATTGGCGATAATTACCCATGATTGACCGAAGAGGTAACCATCAATTATGCCGTACGTCTTTTTCATTATATTACGATCAGGTTTAAAGCAAGATTTGGTTGTCACAAAATAAGCTACAATATTAATAATATAAAAGCATAAAAACGATAAAAAAAATAATAACAAAAAAAAATTTGGGATTAAAATCCCATAATCAGAAATGGGAATAATATAAGTTATTTTATAGAATGGGGATTAAATCCATATTGATGAAATGGCGAATTCACTCCCATATATATGAAAATGGGATTTCCCCACCTTAGTATTGAGGTACAGGGTATATATAACGCGATACGCATTCAATGACAATCGCCACCACTTTACCGACGACCCCTCCCCTTACTTATATATTAGACTAAATTCATAAATAATGCGGGTTCTTGTTGGATCCCGACGAAACAAAATGTACGAGTAGACAATGTCCATCTAAAAATATATACATACAGATCTACGGATGAATATATAGTGATCATTGCACCATACATTCCTATTCTATATTATTATTAATTACTTATTATTTTATTATTTTATTATTATTATTATTATTATATTATTATCGATATTACTATTGAGCTATTTATTGTGACGATTTCATACCGCCAATTTTTATAGGATTTTGTGTTCGTTCTCTCTCTGTTGGAGCGATGATATAATTTATATGCATAGTGTATAGGATTTATGTTGTTATGTGTGCTGGTGTATTTTAACATCGGGATCGAAACGTATCATTGTTTAATATTAAGTTTCAATATTTAAATGAACAAAATAAATTTTGTTGGCCTCTATGAGTCTCGTATTCATATAAATGAATATGAGTTTTAATATTTTATAATACTAAGTTACATATTTAAATATCGCATGATTACAAAAATCCGTCTCGTGTACTTAGATATAATTTAAAAAATAATAAGTATATATTTTGATGATCAATTCTTCTCGTACTAACGTTTATTGTGTGTTAAGGACACCTAACGTGACTTTTATTTTCTGGTGCTCGGGTGAATAATCATAGTTCAGACTCGGTATCACCATTCTCTAATTTATAATGTACATCGACTCACTCCATATTTGTTGATCATATCTCTCTCCCCTAACTGGTAATATTAGAAGAATGGATAGCAATTATAGAATCTATATGCGCCTTAATAGAATTGGTATATATCTAGAATATTATCCCATTTATTCATATAATGAGGTATTTCTTTCTTCCATATTTGATTAAGAAATTGCCACGTTGATTTCCTATACCAAGTCGGAGTGCTCAGTGTCTTTACACACATAAGTCTTGTGCCAAATGGAATGATTGATAAAAATATTCGATCTCTCATTAGTCCTCATCATACTTTATGATAGGTTATAATTAATATATAAACCCAGATCAAGAATATTGATGCCTGTAATAGTTTTTTAGAATAATAAAACTGAAACTAGATGAGTCCTTAAATAATTATTTTTATAATTCTCACGCGCGTGATTTTTTTCTTCCCATTTCTTTTTCGTAAAGAGGAAATGAAACCCACGAAAACTTTCCTCAACTAGATGTGTAAGATTATAAAATACCAACCAGATACTGGGAGCGCAATATCGATTAATAATTTAAACCCGAACATCAGTGGGACACGGTCCAACTTTCCTTTGCACTATTGAGTCCTCCTCTCCTTTGTTCAGTATTAATTTTAATGGACGATATCGTCACTAATATCTAAAAAGAGCCAGGTCTTATTACTCGTATCGACCCTTATTGATATTCTCTATTACAATAGAGTACTCGCTCAGGTGTTTCTCATATTCTCAATTATATTTTAAAATGCAATTTGTAAAAGCCTGATGTTTCCTGCCAAGGAAACTATAATACAAATGTTATAGATACCATTCGTTAGTGAAATGTGTTTGGGAAGAAGGAACCTTCCTCTCGGATTTGGCAAATCTATTTATTGTTCCTGGATGGCATAGTTATATAACCAGGAAATAAGCCCCTTTTATACTAGTTAACATCGGCGATTACTCTCTTGCTCTGGTGAGTAGCGCTGGTCACCCCCATGATCCTATTGTGATGGCAGCATATACGTATAATTCACCCAATCCGGGACAGTGGGACCTGGCAGTCCAGACATGCACCCTATACTGATTTCTTTTTGTTATAGGCCGAACTGTACAAAGGCTGTAATAAGATTTGGCTGGCATTGGTGCGGGCTCCGACAAACGGGAATTCTTCCAGTCGCTGGGATATACTATTCTATATTATAAATTATCCATAGTTGCTATCAAATAGGAAATTAATACTGGAAGACCTCGGACTCAAGGATTATTAGATACACAGAATCTGTTTACAATGTTGCAATGCCTAGTTTTGAATATTTTGGTTGTATCTGAAATTCGTGGTAGACCACTACTTCGCAATAATGGCTAAACTGGTATAAAATCTCAATGAATTTTCTAGACTGTTTGTGTGATATAGTGCTTTTACTTTTATTACATGTTGTATACGCAATATGAACTTCAATACACAGTGAAGGATGCCTTGGTTTTTGATGGATGAGTGACGAAACTCCAGATATGGAGGCTCGGACTGTGAGTTTTACCCTCTCGGAGTAATATTCTGTGATAATAACAAATCTCATATGTGACTATAGTACCATGTTATTTAATACAGACCTCTCACACTTTCTGGGTTTATATAGGTTGCACTTACTGTTTAGTTACTCTTTCAGCATACAGTAACCAGTCTAATTTGTACCTCTGTTAATACGTTATATTCCTCTTGGGGTAAAAGTATTTTTTCTACTCCACATTGATGCAAGATGTACTTACAATTATATAAAAGTGCGTTGATGTAGAATATTCTGACATTTATATGTTGTTACACGAGCGTCAACCATTTATTCTATCCAAATTTTGTAATATTTTGTATCGCCTCTGCGACTACTACTTGTATCAATGATGACAGTGAGAGAAGAGATTTATCGGCATACTTTTGTTGTATTCACTCACTAATGAATAACCATGTTCTCAGTTTATCGCTTCCTTGTCACTCGTGTTGGGGCAAGTTTACCGGTAATATAACGGATCCATAATTCAGTGTTTTCACGTGTGTGTGAAAAGTAACACATTATAAGCCGTCGTTTCGTGTTATTACGTTTTTTTAATTTGTGTGTGTGAGTATAGCTTGTGATAATGCTTAGCGGATCCTATGAACATACACACCAGCTTTACTCTTTATGCTGTGTTACTTCCTCCCTCTCTCCTTCTTCTTAATATATATTTTACATATTCTGAACTTGCATTGGCGACGGAGAAAGGTTATTGGGGGATCATATTCCGGGAATATATCATCAGTAGTCACTAGAGAATCTCACTATTCGTCTCCAGACACTCTCTCTTATCGATTTCTTTACTTTCTTTCCTTCCTTGTCTAATTCAACCACCGTAGTTGGATCTTTTTAGCTTTTGTTACACTAGTAAGTGTGTTTCCTACATTATTATAGAATCTTTCTTATAACATATTTTCATTAGCTCCGTTGTACTAGTCTAAAAATCCCTGTCTTTGTTCCCGATTAGATTATGCTCATATTCACAATTCGTATGCTATTTCAATACATAAATTCTTACATTTGTTATATGTCTCTTTAATTTGCCAAATTCAAATAACAACATCGTTACTCTTGTTCTCTCACTCAAAGCGAATCTTCGTCAAATTCTTGGGCTTGTTTCTCTTTCTCCATTCATCACAAAATTTATTCTGTACAGGTTCAATGAACTGTCATATAGCGCACTTGATATAGCACTATCGGGTACGGAGCTGTATTATTTCCCTACACCTGAGTGTGTCCATGAAATTATCTTCCGAGAGCTAAGAATGTGAAGATATTATATGAACGTTTACTGTGGATGGATATAGAGACCAAATTCCTTGTTCCTCTCGAATCTGGTTCGCATATATTGCCAAAGGCTATTTTGAGTAAGGACGGACTCGCATCTCTCCAGATATGGCTGGTAGTACTCCATTTAGACCGAAACATTTATCTCGCGAATCACTTATTAAATTACTAATATCAATCTGACTTACTATTGTAACAATATGGCGGGATTTGGACATCCTTTCCGCAGGTCTTCCACATGGACGAGTATTCTCCGGATGCCTTTTAGAACTACATACTCTCGTAACTCTTACTAAATAACCAAGGTATATATTATGTACCTATTTTGCTGTTTATTGGAAATACCTGGCCATTATATTTGGTAGTGATTATTCTATTCTGTTAAATAGTTCTAGTGATGAAAGAAATAAATTTAGAATTCTTTTAAATGTAATGCCTCAAAAAAAAATGAGAAGAAGAAGATTTTCACTAATAAAACTTAACGCATTGCTCGTATATGGCTTACAATAAACACGATTAACCAAAACTCTGGTGATTAGTAATGGTGGACTGTTGCTAGTGCTTGTCTCATAGAACAGTCTCGAGTTTCTCTAGTCCTCCTAACGCGACTCCAGGGTAATACCGATTGAAGTTTGTACTATTTACGTCTCTGTGCTCCCTTTCTATTTTTTGTTATGGTATAGATGTCGTGTACTTGTGTGATGTTGACAAATATATATATTACAACAGAATTTACATGCTTTCTCATATTATTTTCATTGTGTTAGACTCAGTGCATGGATATGTATCCATTATTTAACTGATATTACTGCTTGTTGTATAATAAATAAATATAGTTTTAAATTAGAGTTAATATAGTGGTCTCTATAAAGATAAGATCTTAACTTGCGCAGTGAAAAACAAATTAGATAATTACATTGAGTAATCCAGATTATGGCTAGTACCCTTACTATCACTAACGGCGTGTTGCTCGTCTCTTGAAGCGTTTAATGACAATATATGTTTACACTCGAAATGTGGTAAAAATTGTAATTAATTCAAACAATGCTAATTTTAAATTTCCTTTTTTCAGTTTTAAGTCTTCTAAACACTCATAATGAATTACATATTTAATGTTTTCCAGGTTTCTTTTTCATCCATTACCACATTGTACAAATCCACACGTGACTTACGATGTTGAACATAACATGAGGTTCGAAATATTCCAAAAAATATACCTCCTTTTGTTTTGGTTTTAGGACACTGAATCTATTATTAAACATGTATCACATTTTCTTAAACAAAAGAATGCTGGACAGATCTTCAATCAAAAAGTCGCGAATGTCGGCGGCCTCTTTGATGTTGATAGTATGGTTGAACAAGAAAGTAAAGCGCAACACGTTCTCTAAAATTAGGGATCTTATATGTGCGTAGTTTTGAATGCTTTATACATTATGCATCCATGGTAAAGAGTCATACTATGTGTCGTTTTTCATCATACCTTCAGCCATTCATGTTAGATACTCTATTATAACTTCAGGTACTAGTTCTCGCCCCGCAGTTACACTATTCAAATCTTTAGTGTGTTTATGTCCAATGGATGTTCCGCAGAAATTTGTTCTGCGTGCTTAGTGATTTATTTGGTAATCTCACTTTGTGTTGCAGTTTTCGATATTGGCACTCATGATTCTGCGAGACTTTCACCTCTGGGCATGGTTGTACTTTGTAGTGGTATCTATTTCTTCCTTTTTTGTTTTTGTTAGCGCCAAGATGCGTTTCAATCTCCATTGCGTATTGTGTTTAGATTACAAAGAATGGTTATAATTAAAATGAAAGTTATAGATTACCAATAAAAACTTTGACTTTGAAAAAACATCTAATGAAATTTCTTACATGTAATTCCAAATTGCAAAGTAAGCCAACCAATCCAGTTATTTCATTTATTACAGTAAACAATAATGTGTTTTTAAAACGAATATCAGCATCAGAATAAAATTTCTACATACTAATAATAATAGCTGTAAGAAAATAATAGATAACCAACTGTCTTAAATTCTTTCAGATGTAGAGATATCAAGATTAAAACAATAATTTGTAGACTTCTCAGCTGCAGACCGCTGTCCTGCATAAGGTATTTTTCTGTGTTTAAATTACGTCATGTTCTTTTGATGAAAAAGTAAAAGTATTTTACAATTAACATGTGTAAATGTTGTAAAAAACAGTAAACACAAAACAACAAAACATGGAACTTGAGAAAAGTATACTTTACAGCATGAAATTTCAGACAGACCAGTAATGTAACATATTTATTTTCTAGCACTACATGTTATATCTCTTCAGTTCTTATACTTGCAGCAAAGGGTTTGGTATTGTCAAAGTATCAGTATCAGTATCGATAAAATACCCGTATCGTTTCGTCAGTACCGGTATCGGTATCGGACCGTTTCGTGAAGAACGATACCCAACCCTAATTGTCATATACATGATTTTGGAGCCACTGTAAATAATCTTGTCCGGTCTCAATGATTGGTCTATTAAATACTCTAAAAGGAAATAGCCGTCGTAACCTTTCATATTATGAGCAAATACTTTAAAATATTCGTGCTGGGGGGAAAATAACCATTCACCAAATTTTTCTGCAGTGTCGGTCCCTTCGAAAGTGACTTCTCTGAATCCACATTTACCCGGACACGGTCCTGGATCTTCAATGTCGAGTAAATCAGAGTTGTCACATTCGTCGCACCGTGTACCGCATTTTTTACATATAGATTCGGGGGTCAATGGTTTATCGATACATTTTGGACACACAGTATGTGCTACTACAAAATTGGGACGATGAGTGGCTTTTCCGCACCAAGATGATTTACAGTGTTGACATTTAAAGCAAGATTTACATACCTCTTGTGATTGACGGTCTTTACAATTGCGTTGTCTATTTGGTAAATATCCGTTTTCACACTCTGACACTTCATCTTGACTACATTCAAAATCAAAAAATATAAATTTAGAATTGTAATGTTCCTTGGCTGGTGTGGCTCTTAGATAACATAAATGTCCTTCCATTACATATTGTTCGCATGACGTACACAGGTATTCTCCGCACTGATGCTCCTCTTTCTTCCTTTTATCGGTTCTTAATACTTTATAACAGGTAGGGCATTTCCAATATTTTTGACACTGTGATAGTCCGCTGGGTTTTCCTTTACATTTTCCTTTTCTATGTACTGGTACTGTTTTATGTTGTTTAAAACATTTGTCTGATCTGCATGTCATGTTACAGTTATCACATTTGACTGTGTTGTTTGTTTCTGGGCAGTTGTCCGTCTTACACACAATACAAGAGGTCTCACACTGATGATTTTCTCTGTGGTCGTAGTGTTTGAGGCATTGGTCGCAGAAATACCTCGCGCTGAAGAATCCTGTTATGCTGGTGATGGCGTGAAAGTGGTCGTCGTCCACGAGGTACAGGTAAATACATGGACGCTCGTCCTTACTTGGGCTAGTTATGAACTTGTTTCCTAGTCTGGCGCTGACCACCATCACGCGCACTCCCAACACTTCTTCAAACGCCTCTACGTCGTTTAAACTGGCGGGACGATCTAAAGGTACTCCAGCTAGTTGACTAATGGCTACTGCTAAATGTCTGTGTTCATCGCGAGATTTTGATCGTAGCTGTTTATAGTAACTTTCTGGCACATGCTGGTGTTCTAGTATAAGCTGTAAATTAGATTTCTTTTGACGGTTTTTAGCAATTTCTTTCCATTCTTCCGACGTACATTTATTTAATTTAGCCCAACTCACCCCGATCGCTCTCGCCATGCACAGTTGATCATCATTTTCAATGGTCACGATTGAGGTTTCAACTTTAATGAGTTGTTTTTTCCTTTTAATTTGGTGATTCTCCGCCTTGCTCCTCCTTTTGGTAATTCGACGGTGCCTATAGAGATATAAAACTGTCATCGATGGATAAGTTTTGGTTACTGTTGAGTACTTTTTCAATTATTTCCATGATTTTATTTGCGTCCAACTGGTCCAACGGCTGGAGCGAAACAATGATAGGATCTTGTAATCCTTGGTGAAGAAGGACGTCACGGCTCTAATCGTTCCCCGCCAAATTGCCGCGGGCTTCTATTAACACGTCATCAAACATTTGGTGAAGCCCTTGTCTCACATCCTGTAGCCGGAGTCCATGATGCTGTTCGTCCACTTTCCACCGCTGCTTTTGTTGCGTATGTCCTTTCTGATATTTTTCTGATCGTATACTTAAGCTGCCTCGGGGTGTCGGGTCTATGAGATGATCCTGGTTGAGTATCATCCCCACCCCCTATCATGACTGACAACTGAGAGCTCCACTCCCCATCGTCCACACAGGCAGTCGCCATCTCATTCATTTCTTCATCAAATAATAATGCTCTCACTGCACCTTCGAATTCCTCTTGCTCTCTTACATACTCTAACGCCATATTAAAATTTTCAATATTTTCCTGGTTCTGTAATGTACCGCCTCAACTTTCAAGTTCTTCATTCACAAAGTTATCTCCATATTGTGGGTTCCTTAGCTGAAATAGCCGGAACTGCAACCCTGGGAAACCTTGTATACCCCACGTCGCCGCAAAATTTACCAGCTCATCTGCGTCGGTAAACGTATTCACGATTATATCAAAGTTTTCCATATTACTGGTATGAATTCTAAAGTTAGAATGACGTACACTTTTTTAAATGCGTTTATTTAAGGTCGCCGCCGGAAAGCCTATATGGGCGAAATTACACTCAAGTCGGGCCATCCTAGAGCGTCCCGCCGAGATTTTTTCGTTGATTTTTTTCCAGCTTTATTGGTGGAAGAAGACCCCAGGTGCCCCTCCGGGCATTATTTCAGGCACGAGTGTGGCACCTGGGTAGAACCACCGACCTTCCGTAAGCCAGCTGGATGGCTTCCTCACATGAAAGATTTCCACCCGAGTGAGGATCGAACCTACAGCGGTGAGGGACCTGTGATCTCAAGACAGCGACCTTAACCACTCGACCACGGAGGCCCCCATGACGTACACAGACGCTGCGCTTTCTTATATACTTACTTCAGAGCCTCAATTTCAAAACGAGACTGTCTTTTCATTGGTGGTTATTTTGAGAAACTACGTAAGCGGTCTCTATTTTGATTGGCTAATTCGCTCTTATGTAAATAGAAGCCTGACGTAGTTGCGACTTTAAGGGGATTAACTTTGACATTTCAATAGGCCATTGTTAGGATAGCCGTCCCTAAATAAACACACGCCAGACATTGCGGCGACTTTAAGGGGATTAACTTTGACAGTTGAATAGGCTATTGTTAAACCATCTGGTCTTAAATAAACACACGCCAGCAGAAAATGGAATGACGATTTTATTCGATCTTATTTTAGTTTTATGCATAATAAATGTAAAGGAACCCAATAAAAGGTTGTAAAGAAAAATATTGCCTTGTTATGTATAATGATCCCATGTAAATGTAATTGATTGACACGCTTAAAATATAAAGAAAACAAATACTACTTCAAGTCAAATATGTTTATTTTCTATATGGTAACATATATAATTACAAAGTTATATATCATTTTAAATAACGGGCTTTATGTATGTCTTATTCAGTTTCAACTGTTCTCTCTGAAGATATAGCTTCTTTTCTCCAATACACTGTGAATATGTTCAATAACTTTAGAAATTTGTTGTCCATTTTCGTGAACGAATTCTTTCATATTTGTATCGGATACAGGCATTGAATATAGAAAATGGGGGTGTGTATGCTTTACATGAACCAGTATATGTATAGGTAACAATTCTTCTATCATATTTATTTTGCGCGTGGATACCATACAGTAAACAGTTCATTCATTCTATGTAAACACTTGCGTTGAAAATCGACCTCAATACAGTCATACACCCGGAAAGGAACTCCCAAACTTACTGCCAACATTGACAATAAACGAGGTACCGCGTTCTTTAAAAAGTAACTTGTCAGTTCTGCCCGAGTATTAAGTTCCTTAGTAGTCTTTGAGCTTAATGTCATAAATGCTTGTTCCATTTGGTCGACTTGACACAAGTCTGTAGGTGTATATTCAGCCCCAAAATCATCATAGTCCATCTTGAGGGCTAGAACTCCAAAGACTGAATGAGGAAAATCTTAGATTGTCTATTTCTTTATACATGAAGGCTTCTCCTGATTGGTCAGTTTATTCAAGCATTTGATTGCAAGTTGTTTTTAGCTAATGACTCCATGACCTATGAATAGAAAATCATTGAAATCGATTCATAATTAAGTAAATTGTGATGTGGTTTCAATATAAAAATATATATTTTTTACGCACGAGTGATTTTGACTTCCTGTATGAACTTTAGTATCGACAGCATCTGAAAGTTCTCTTAAATACCTTTAATTTGATACCAAGATGAATGAAATCGTCCCATTAATAAGGACACCAGATTCGTTTGAATATTTCAAAGCGAATCAGCGCAATAACGCTTTAACTTAACATCAGTGTCAACATACACCATGTCTATATTTGTAATATCTCAGTAACAAATAATATTAGCCGCTGAACCCAGGCATTTTCTGAATTCACACACCGTGATCTTTCCAACAGTATATAAACCTAAGTGTTTTATGACCTTTGAAAAATTGGTTAAAAAATCGCTAAAGGGCCATTATTCGAGAACGGCTAAATTCGAATCGAGAATCTAGGGTTTATTTCGAAGCATTTTAACAGATTCATCAAATAAAACAAATATCTTGAAACTCAATATCGTAAAGTGGTGCATAAAAGGCAAAAATGCGTTTTTTTCCTAAATACATAATAATAAAATTTATTGAACTGAGTCTATTTAGTGGTCATTTTGAAGAGGTAATATTTAAAAAACCAATAAGGGTCATTACTGGAGAACGGCTGAAAATTGAGTCGAGATTATATGGTTTATTTTGAAGCACTTTAATAGATCTATCAAATAATATAAAAAATGTCAATATGTATATCGTAAAAAGTTGCCACAGAGACGAAACACACATTTTTGTTGTATTATTATTTTTCGCTTCAAAATGATTTTATAAACTTCCCTTCCATGTATAAAATTACCATCAGTTTGAAACGCTTTTTTTTTTATTTTTCACCGTAAGGAACGTGTTACATTATCGCGTTTTTCGTTTACAGTATAGAATTTTCAAGATGGAGAATAATTTGTTGGGAGGACAGGTAGGTGATTTTTATTCCGGTCCATACTACTAGTAGTTTAGTTTTTAAAAGATGGTTTTGTGCTTTGCTTGTAGAATCCGGTATCTAGTCATATATTTCTTCAGACCCTGCACCGCAGATTTATCGCTATATTGTCTCATAAATATGCAGATTTGACAGTTTGAAAATTTGAATCGAGAGACCAACGCATTTTTCTACAATTTCGACATTATTTATGCATGCCTAGAGAAAGTAAATCTGCAAAACTTTAGTCCTTTATGTTAGGAAACGTTTATAAAAGTAAATGACCAGTTGAACCTATTTTCCTGTTCGCTAAATGCGTTTGAAAAAATAAACAATGTTAGGCGAGGTGATTTGTGCAGGGTTACAGCATGGACCTAGCGATTTGTATCCGATTTTGTTACAGTTTATACCCAGATTTTTGTTACAGTTTAGACTTCGATATTTTCTATATATACTAGGTAAAATGTAAGAATGTTACGTAGACTTTTAAATCTCCGTGAGCTTATTGGCCCGACGGCTATTCGTCCGTCTGTCGTACACATGTGTGTGCAATCTTATCCTCTCAGTAACTACTTGACTAAATGTGATGAAATTTACATGACGTTCTACCAATTAAGGTGTTCAAATGGTTTCGGTTGTAATCGGGATAAGAAAACCCAAAACATAGATTTTGAAACAAGGCAATGTTTAAAGACCATTCTCATCTCGAAATAAAAGCATTCAAATCAAATCATGATCATGGCTTCATTTTGAATGTTTCTTTGTTGAAGTTACGTTTATTTTGTCATTATTAAATCAAAAGTCGTTTTCTTTTTATTTCAGACATCCTGTATAGCAGTTTTCATGTTTCTGAAAAAGAAAATAATATTGAAAGTTATAGAGTATAAATTAAAGTCAGACAATTACAATATCTTCTCTAGTAAGCCTGATGGAGGTACATAATAGTGGCAGAGTCGGGATAAGGCCGTCGACTTCAAATCATCTTTCATTTACTGCTGTAGTTGAAATAAAATCATGACATTGGATTCGTTGTATGTGAGGAATCTATCAAGCTAATTTACGGAAGGTCGGTGGTTCTAGTCAGGTGCCCGCTCGTGTCTGAAATGTTTCACAAAGGGTGTCTGGGGTCTTTCTTTACACTAAAGCAGGAATGTTTTCACATGACCTCAGTGTTGTTGAAACTTAAAATCCAAGAAAGCCAAACGTAACAAACCCTTTTAAATACTTACAAAATACATTATGGTAGATGGAAAACCCAACTTAAAATAAAATTTAAGGTTGAAGTATTGCTCAATACTGTTTAATCATGCTTAGCGTATTGCCTGCTTGTTAATTGTGTCTTTTGACAGCTTATCTATGGTATGCAGGTTTCATAACCTCCAATCCCCTCTCAAAATTTCATTTTGTTTAGTTTCACTCATTGTATTCTCGTTTAGGGCACATGCAATTTTTAACCTGGGGGCAATATGCCGCTTTTCATAGAATGGCAATAACGTGTCACATTAAAGGTTCCATGATAACATGGACACATCCACAGATGTTAAAAAATTCGAAGTGTACCAGTTCATGTTTAATGTGGAATCTGCTGAAGCCGGTACTAGGAGGCGTGGATGGTAGCTTGCAGTTACCACTACCGTCCATGAACAGGGTTAATCAAACTTTTCAAAACATTTTCATGTTTTCCGTGTTGGACTTTTTTAAGGATTCTTTTTCCTCTATTTTATTACTAAAAGACATTATTATAATGTGTAATGAAATCAAGCATTAATTTTTTTTCTATCAATACAATTCGATAAAAGTTACTGTTGTTGTCGTGAAAACAGTCCTTACTTAGGACATTACTTATTCTGCAAAAAGTCTCAATCTGAAACTTAAAGTAACAAAATAGCAAACTATAACTTTTGTGCTTAAGAAAAAAAGGAATACAACCTTTCAAGAATGTATTAAATAGAAAGGTATGAGTTATTTCATAAAAATAATGGATACACGAAATTTGTTTGAAATTTGGCAAGTATCTAAACTGTAACAGAAATCTGGGTATAAACTGTAACAAAATTGGATCAAAGTCGCTAGGTCTATGCAGTAACCCTTCAAAATTAACCTCGCTCTAAACTGTAACATTGTTTATTTTTTTCAAACGCATTTTACCAACAGGAAAATAGGTTCAACTGGTCATTTACTTTTATAAACGTTTGTAAGCACGCACAAATGACTAACGTTTTGTAGATTTACTTTATCTAGGCATGCTTAAATAATGTCGGAATGGGAGAAAAAAGCATTGGTCTCTCGATTCAAATTTTTAAACCGTCAAATCTGCACATTTATGAAACAATATAGCGATAAATCTGCGGTGCAGGGTCTGACGAAATATATGACTAGATACCGGATTCTGTTCCTCACAAGCAAAGCACAAAAACATCTTTTAGAAACTAAACTACTAGAAGTATGGATCTGAATAAAAATCACCTACCTCTCTTCCCATAAATAATCCTCCATCTTGAAAATTCTATACTATAACCGAAAAACGCGATACTGTAACACGTTCCCTACGGTGTTTTTTGTGGTCATAAAATTGATTTACGGACAAGTTTTTGACATTTAAAATGCCCTCTGTTAACTTCTGTAAATAGTCTATCCATAGAGCACGACATCCGGACTTAAATAAACACACGCTAGACGTAATGGCGACTTAAAGAGATTAACTTTGGCATCTTAATAGCCCTTTGTTAGTGTTTCAGTCCCTAAATAAACACACACCAGACATTGCGGCGACTTTAAGGGGATTAACTTTGACAGTTGAATAGCCTTTTGTTAAACCATCTGGTCTTAAATAAACATACGCAGGAGATTAACATTGACATGTTTACTTTTTATTGTCCGTCATCCGCTCTTAAATCAACACACGCTAGACATTGCGACTATGATCACGTTTAATGCACTTGTGACCTTATCTAAATATAACTTATGATGTCGTTTGAAAAACAGGTCCAAGCATGCGTGTTGCGGAAGTATACACTTATGGGAGCAGTCATTTGGTTATGAAATGCCGAGTAGTCAACAAGTTATATTTTTATTAATTGTATTGATATTTATTTTCCAAAACATTCAAGTATAAAATATAATTGTACATTTTATTAAAACGATACATTTTCTTTAATCCTTTTATCAATACGTTTTAGTTGAGCAAGTTTTATATAAAGACATTTCTTTTCCATAAAAGATTATCTCCCCGTCTAGGGCCGAGGACCTGACCTACAATGTCCGCGATTCAAGCCCTAAGATCGTGAATACGAGTCAGCCCCGTATACTTCCGGGAAATATTTTTTATTTGCGTTTCTTTTGATATTTATATGATGTCATTCTTAAAATGGAATCCAAAATGGCCGCCGCGCGTCTGTTATTCAACACGGCAGCTGCGCATGTGCAGTGAGGTCATTTTTTATGCAAATGAGTTACTATCTATAGAAAACAAAATGGCCGCTGCGCATGCGCAGTTGTAATGCCAAAGAGATCCATATACTACTGTGACTGAATATTCACCGGGACGCCGCCGCGATGCAACCCACAAAAGTAACTCCTATATGTCTTTTTCAAGGTGACACAAAAAGACGAGAATGAAAATTGACAAGGCGACGGCAACGTCCACATGAAACAGCCCCGACACACTCAAGGTACCTCAGCAGGATGCCCAGAAAACACCAAAATAAAATCGGGAGAGGACACAAATAAATAAAACAAAGAATAAAAAAAGAATACTTTTTTAACCTGAGTTATTGTCATAACTAGTGAAATACACTAAAAACTGATTAAAATGTTGTTCTTTAAACCCAACCGATCGTTTAAATTAAATGAACAAACAAACAAAATCATAATAGTTGCAAGATAAGAGTTAAGGGCAGGTATGTAAACGTATCTTTCAGAATTCAGTAAGATATTAAGTTCATCTAAATGAATGAATGCTAGTATTCTTTGTTGATCTATTTTTCATATGTATGTTCCGGAGATAAGATGAGTGTTACAAGATATGTATAAAAACCTTTGTAAATCGTTTCGGAAGTACAGGATGTCGTTTTGAAAACTTCAAGAGCTACTTTCTTTAGAATTTGAAACACATGAACGAAAAATGTCAAAGTCACAGGCATGACAGTTAATTCGTAAGTATTTCGTATAAAATGTTTATACCGTTATCAAACATTAAAGGTCCCCTAACAATTTTTTCTTGGAATAAAATACTAAGTGTAAGCACTAAAAAATAAGAGAGGTACACCAGAGTGTTTCCAAAATCTTTATCGGCAGGATAAGTAGGTTCACAAAACATGATTTTTTCACAGTCATGAGAATATGATTGTATCATACCTTCCTATTTATACACAGGAAAATTTCAAGTGGTAGACAGAAGAATGTTCTTAGTATATGGATAGAAAAGAATTTGATAAAGACAGATCGGGATTCACTATGCTACTTATTAAATTGTTTGCCCCTAAAAGGGAGTTTATTTTAGTCATTTAGATTCTTTTCAAGAGCAGTCTCAAAAAGCATAGGTATATGTATATTATGACGTAAACTCTGGCATATGAAATTCATTTTACGTGCGAAATTGGATTAAAAATGTGTGACTTAAAGTCGCTTTTTGATCTTATCTGTAGTACAACTTAATCATATCATTTTCACCGAGAAATCATTAAATTCTAAGCAAGGTCTGATAGAATCATAAAAGTTAAATAACATACATAATGACAGAACAACACTTGAATTTGATGTAATATGCAGAAATGAGTGTGTTTGGAATATATATGTACGATATTATCAATACTGCTTAGTAATACAAAACGTCGTCACTCATTAAAATCATATGTCCATTTATGCTTGAAACAATTTTGCATCTTTCTCCACCAAAAAAGCTGAAGAGTCGTCGTAATTGCCTACTTTCTTTTCTTGCGACGTAAACCCACTCTCGTCGCCTCCCCCTTAAAAGGACAGGAAATCAAATGGGACTTGCTCTCAAATTTATCATTTCTTACAGAGTGGCGTGACAATCACTGTATTGATTTAAATACGTAATAGATAAAGTTAAATACTTTAATTAGTGTGATTACATTGTGCTCATTATAGTATGAATATCACATATGCAATAAGTTCGTTTTCGTCCAGTTCTTCAAAATCACGAAATTGAAACTTTTCAGTATATATCAAAACAGACTTGTTTATAATTTTTAACACTCTATTTACAAATATTTTCACTTTTGGTTGAATGTAGGTATAAATAAACTTACATTATTTGACATAATAAAAAAATACATGTATACATCTCTCCGTTTTTGTCAAGAACATGTCCGTTTCGCTGGCGTTTATTATTTTAAGACATCAAAATTGCTACTTTGAATAGCTTTTACACAATTTTTCTCCCTTATAATAAAATTATTATAAATAATAAAAATAATAAATGTAAACACGATAGGATAGAATGTTGACATTTTGCCCCGTTTAAACCTTTAACCCAAAATATCTCCGTTGCGTATTTTAGTCATACCCTATGAATTGTGGTTAATTTCTGTATTTTCTGCGAAAAGCAACTTTATTTTTTTCCATTAAAACCTAATGTGAAAAATGCATTTCTAGCGTAAATTTTGTCAAAGGGTTGGTTAGTATACAAAGTTTTGTTATTCTTATTATAATATTGTGATTTGTTTGAAAATTTGTTTACATTTTTTGACATCAAATTGCCTGTCACACCTCCTTTAATGACACCAAAAACATTTTGAAAAACTCAGTTGATTTACATAATAAGATGCTATACCTCGGCCATTAATAACCATTATAAACGTAAGTATCATCAGTGAATGGAAAGTATTTGAGAAATTAACGGGGAATTCTTATTAATTGATTTTTGCAGTAAAATATTATTCACTATAACTAATTTATTTTTTCAAGATTAACATTATGGATATTCTATAATGCATTTAATTATATAGTTTGTTAGTTTTGCCAAACTATAATATAGGGGTCGGGACCTGTTGTATAAATAGGGGTGATACAAATGTTTGCAATACAAATGAAGTTTATTTAGAATAAAAACAACATTACCAAGGAAAATTATAAATTATAAAACATTTTCATTTAAATGTAATATTACAAGTTGTATCTCACTTTGTATGTAAAATTAATTTCATAAGTTGAAATGATTAAGTATTAAAGAATACAAGAAAACTTATGGGATGTCTTTCTCATACAAATTAAATGTGTTATATCAGGCACTGGTGAGCACCTGAGTTGAACCACTGACCCTCCATAGCATCTTTACATAAAATGATTTAAAATCCATGTCGGGGCTCGAACCAACAGCGATGTGGGACAAGTAGTTTAAAGTCAACGTCTTTCCCCACCTGGCCGCCTCGTAAAGGAACGACAGATTAATCATTAGAGAGGCTTTAAAAAGAAAGATGAATGTTTGGTTTTAATTTCGTACAAAAATTTGTAACAACTTTCCATTGAATGCTTTTAAATACGATTAGAGTGATCCAGAAAATGCCCGGAATTTCCGCTTATATAAGCATGCACTCCGAATTGTCTAGCAACGTGAACTTAAAATGAAGGAAATATTATTTATTTGTAATGAAATGTGACTTACCAACATAGACCTTATAAGAAAAACATATTAAAGATCTTATGGAATAACATGTTCTAGAGCTAAGGTAATTAAAGCATTTCCGTGTAACCTCTTTAATAGTGAAGATTTGTTCGGCTAATTGTCAATAAGTATGTTTGATTGACATTTTATTATATACGAAAGCTGGTTAAACACATTCTTCTAAGAAACTTGTTTGTCAAAACTTAGATATATGGCATGCAGCAGCGACTTGCTGATCAGTATTAAAGTTTTATAAATCATTCACTCAGATCCAAATTTTCCTGTGATTTGTTCATTTTATAGGAATGTATATAAATATTTGTGTGTGAACCACAAGATTAAGCATTTAGCATGACTTTTTAGAATTCTACATGTCAATATGAATCCTGACCCTAAACATAAAATCTAATACCGCATGTGACCAAATCACTTTCTTGCATTTTGTGAGCATTGAATAACCATTGCCATCACATCCTTCATAATTAAAGTCTAAACCAAAATATTATTATGTGATGAATTCTGATGTTACATACTCAGAGAAAACTATTTACTTGAAACAAATTGTTGTTGTTACGGATGACGAATAAAAGGAAAAAGAAGTAAGCCCAACCGTCCGCCTGGAAAAATTTATTAATACATAAAGTCTACGTCGAAACTTACTCGAAATCTATAAGTATGACAATGCCGTCTTTACTTAAGTTGTGTTTTTCCGACTGCCACTTTAAATTTGTCTTCCCTACAAAGTCTGTTAAAATTCTAGTTTCCATCTATAACAAAACAAATTGATAGATATTGAGACCTGCGCCAACGTTTGCGCGAATACAGATTTTCATTTTGAAAATTTTCTTAAGGTGGCAAAATTACCTTGGTTTTAATGTAAGTAGATAATTTGGGGAAAGCGGTGTAGATGAAAAAGGATCATTATCGTTTTCAACTGTAAGTGGTTTGCACTTGACAATGGCGGTGGCTTCACACAAAACAATTCTTAAACTTTCATCGTCTAGTTGACAACGTTACCATGGTTGCTTAACGAATATTGTAAGACAGAGCGAAGTGACATAATTTGGCGTTCCCAAACACTATTCATATGATCATTCATACGACTTGAAGCAGGAACGTTCATTTTCAGTGGAAAAAAGTCAAACAGTCTGTTAAAGGAGAAATTGATAAATCTACTCATTATTAAGACCATAAATACCTTGATTTAATTCATTATTAGCACCATCAAAATTGGTACCTCTATCTGACTGAAGTTGTCTAATAGGAATGAAACGACGTAAACTACCAATGAACGAATCGGTCTCTAATGAAGTAACTGTTTCCACATAAATAGCTAAAAACGCTATGCAGACAAGACCCGTTTCTTGTCAATTCCATACGACCTTCTTTAATAATAAAGGTCCGAAAAGATCTTCATTATAATACATAAGGGGGTGGTTCTTATCGGTCAAGACCGCCTCCGTGGTCGAGGGGTCGATGACTTCTAATCCAGTTGAATATTTTTCAAGCTGGTATCTTGCTTAAAGAGCTATTGCACTTTGTCTTAGATATAAAAGCAAACTTTATCAAAGGTCAGTCAAGAAATCTGTTGGTGACAAGAAGGAGGTTGGTTCTAGCTATCAATCTGTAACAGTGGAAGTAACTCAGGAATCAGAATTTGTTATTTGTAAATAGTTCAAGGCGAATACTGCAGTGAAGACATAAAGCAACTGAAACAGCTTCGTATAGTAAATAAACCTTTCAATAGGGAAGAGGTATCACCAACACAAAGATATTTGAGTACAAATCTCATTTATTTCATTTAGATCCTTTTCTGGATAATTATGATGTTCTTATAGTTCACATCGTATACTCAAATGGACAGGCAGCAGTTCAAGCGTCGACAGCTGTTCCGGTGAATACATGTCGGCGCAGGAAACACAATTGACGAACGGTAAGTATTCATCTATTTTAGCATATCCCAACTGTGTTCGAGTAAATCAATGTTATGGATTCAAAGGAGCATACTAATAAATTTCTGACCCTGTGCAAGCTTTACTTCACGTGACATGTTTATTTCGTATACATGACTAAACAGAAAGTTAATACGCGACAAAAAGCAAAACTTTAATATTATTTGAAGTTTATTGCATTGAACATATCGCTTTTAAAGGTTTACGCCATTTAAACACATACATGTTATAATAGCAAAAAGAAGAAATTCTAGTATGATTTATCTGAACTTTGCAAGATCATGGAAGAAGGGTAACCGGCCTCAATTTTGAGTTACATGCTCCTGAATTTGCCAAATTTGCTTCAAATGAATTGGTGGTCAATGGGCACATTTTTGACAAGTATATTCAATATTGAAAAAAACAAAACAATACAATATCATTTGGATTTTCTTTGGAAATATTTTTTCAAACGTTGATTAGTGTTCACATTGACATAGAAGGAACTTTCTTCTGATGATTGATAATATTTTGTTCTAGAAAATTTATCATCTGTTATATATAATATTTTGATTAATTATCATGTACCCAACGCTTATAAAGAACCATATAATTATAATTATATTATGTTCTGTTGTCAATGGTGACACTAAATAGTATCAAAATAATTTTTGTGAAATTCCATACCTTCTGTTTATGGACCATTTCATTTTAAAACGATATCGTATATTGCATCTACCTTCTCAAGGATAGGCATATGGGGAGTGGCGGCCTAGTTGTTGAGGTGTTTTCCTTTTAACACAGGAACCATGGGTTCGAGCCATACTTAGGTCACGACCATGTTTCTGCAATTGACACCAGACCGGTTGGTTCCAGGAAGCTGACTCGAAGGAGATTAATATAAGTTACAAGAAATTGTTTTGCAATTGAGCTTAAATTAATATGTTTAATCTAAAGAAATGTATTACCTGAATATGTTTTTACAAGTAAGTGTTTGATTCAACTGTAAATAAAGTGCGAAACATACAACTTACTTTGCAGATGACCTTCAGTCAATCAAGGAATATCAGTCGTGGTATTGTCTGTGTCTGTACCTAAGATCATCATCTATATTTGATAATACTAATTAATGGTCAACACACCTTAACATGAAGCAATAAATTCGACAAGTATACGTCTGCCATTTGACATTTACAAATAGATAGCTTATAAGGCGCCTGCCCGGTTAATTTGTTGTTAATACTAGCCTTGGGGCATTTTTCGTTGCATTAGATCGAACTTGATATTAGATGCTACGCTCTCATGTAAATATGTTTGAGAAATCATGAAAAATGATATAATACCCGTGCACTCTTTTAACACAATTCTTTGTTATATATTTTTGTGATAATCGTGTCGAATATGAGCTTGAAGAAAAATGTCATTTTCAAAACAACTTTTATATATATTTTTATTATTAGAATATTTTGTAATTATAATTATTCTGTTCAATAAACCGACAGCAATAACACCTCTTATCAAAGGAATGATTATTTTATACTTTAATAAATTTAAGAATACGAGTATATTTTCAAGACATGCTAGCTTAGAGTTAAAATGTATATCTAGTTTTATATTTGATGAACAGGTCAGTATTGCTTCTAAACGTATATGTACTGAATAATAAAAGCAACCTTTCATTTTGTCTAGTTGTTTTTTAAAAAAAGATAAAATCGTTCCCTAACTGGTTTCGAACCAGTGTAAATGCCTTGGATATTTCGGAATATATTCATATTGCTGAACTATCAAATGATTGTTCCCACTTATATGGTTCTGAAAACAGGTGATTTGATTATATTAAAATGTTCACAATGAAATGTTCACAATAAAATTGTTAAATTCTGGTAACTGTATAGAAAAAAAATATTTTTACGAATTGCATGATAAACAAATCTGAATACAAAATTAAATTATTTAAAATAGACACATGTGTCCAATAGCTTTAATAAATCGCCTGTTGACATTTTAATTGCAATATTTTAATACGCAATTCGAGAATTTCGTGATTCTAAAATACGTATATCTCGGATGATCAAAAAACAAACAAGGCAGATTTATTTAGGTTTAAAAACATATTACTTTTACATATTTCTTAAGACGATTGTTAAGTTTGTTTATTCATAGAGACAACATTACCTTTCATTATTGAACTATTTTATCTACGTATTTGAAAGAAATAATTTATCGGCGTCTGCACATACATCATTAACCAATATAAAAGTATTTTAAGAACTCATTTGTTAGAGTGTTCGCAGAATAACATGATTAAATATCTAATAGTATATTTGTTGGAAAATTTCATTATCAGTGATTTCATAACCTGATGCCTCAATTTATCAATTTGTGTGCTAAAATAACAAATTACAAACCCGGTTTAACCATGATCTATTTTTTTCATTTGTTACTTTATATAGAAAGCAAATAACCTAATTCATTTAAACAAGTAAATACAATTATGTTTTAAAATGCATTAAATGGTGTTTGTTTTGAAATTTTGAAGCGCGTGTTCTACTTTAACACGGATGATCAGTCAAAATGATGTGATTCCAAAATTATTTTTTCTAAAACCTATTGTTTTCAATGTTCTTTTAAATGATATTAAATGACTTCATTTGTTCCCAAATCCCTTTCAGAAATAGTGATAGACATGGGTATCCGAGAACTTTTTCCCTAGATGTTCAAAAGTTGAAAATTATATTTCACAAACTTGCAGTTCCATTTATATGTTAAAGTTACGATATTTCAACTAAACTTAGAAAATCAACCAAAAGAGCAAAAACATTCATATATGTGTGTGTTTTTTAAACACAAGGGATCGCTCAATTACTTAGATTTAAAAACAGCTATCCATTTGGTTCGAAATATCTACACGATTTTGCAATACATCATTTGATTATTTCAGATTCAAATGCGCAATAACGGTTTACTTATCAATAAAATTTGAGAAAATTTAATTCCCATCACATTGACAGCGATTTGCGTCTAAAATAATATAATTGACGTCATTGCACAATTTTTGAAAAATATTTACTTAGACTTGACTAGAAATAATTATGCTGACCGTATTATCCATTGTTCCTTATTTATTATAAAAAATTTGTCCATTACGAGTTACCTTTTCTGTATTAGTTCTGAAATGTAGGATTCCCAACGGCAAACTTATTTTAACAACAATATTGTTTTGATGTTGAGATTTCAGCTTTTGTTTAATGACTGTTTCTCGTTAAATTAATTTTGAATATTTAATTGTGTATGTGTTTTTGATATAACATCGTTAAACTCTTCCCGGAAATATATTCCCATAGCATTTCAGCATTTCCAGGAATTTTGTTTTTATGTGATTGACATGTTTATTTCGTATTCATGACTAAACAGAATGTTAGTATGCGACAAAAAAGTAACTCTTTAATATCATGTCAAGTTTATTGCATGTATCATATCGCTTTTAAAAGTTAAAAATATGATAAACAAGATTAACAAGGAAAGGCGGCGTTCAATGAACGCAACCCCCAAACGACCCAGCAAAAAGAAGTAGCGACAAGTAGCCCAGGAGGACCCCAAACGAAAACACGACAGGGCACAAAAACAGGCTATGGCTAATCATATTAGCCATGATTGCTAATATACATTATCAATAAAAGCAGAATTATAACTTTATACATGTAGTATGATTTATCTTATGTTTACATGATCTTTGAATAAGGGTCACAAGCCTCGATTTCAAGTTATATGTTCATGCATTTTAAACATGTGCTTCAAATGGATTTACATTTAGGCACATTAAAGACTTCAATATTGATAAAGCAAGAGAAATGCACTATTTGGATATTCGGGATATTCGTTTTTAAATATTTTTTAAAGTTGATTCGAGTTCAAAGTGACATAGTGGAAACTTTTTATGAGGAATACTAATATTTTGCTCAGGAAAATATATAGTCTGTATACATATATAGTTGTGATTCTTTATCATGTACCTGAAACTTCTCTGTCCTATTGTCATTGGTGAAACTAAGTACTATCAAAATAATTATTTGTGGTACTCCATAGCTTCCACTATAATGGAACATTTCATTTTAAAACAATGCTGTATATTGCATCTGACCTTCTCAAGGATATGTATATATGGAGTGGCGGCCTAGTAGTTAAGGTGTTTTTCTTTTAACCCAGGAACCATGAGAACGAGACCTGTTTAGGCCACGGCCATGTTTCTTCATCTGACACCAGTACCGGTTGGCTCCCAGAAGCGGTCTCAAAAGTAATTCATATAAGTTACAAGAATTTGTTTTCAATCCAGCTTTAATTAATATGCTTAACCTAAGGAAATGTATTACGTAAATATGTTTTTACAAGTAAGTAAGTTTTTGATTCGACTGTAAATAAACCACCACACATACAATTTACTTCAATTTATGTCCTTCAGTCAATCAAGAACGAGAAGTCGTGATATTGTCTGTGTCTGTAACTAAGTCCATCATCTAAATTTGACATTACTAAATAATCTTAAACATACCTTAACACGAAGCAATAAATTCTGCAAGTATACGTCTGGCATTTGACATTTACAAATAGATAGCTAATAAAGACGCCTGTCCGGTTAATAACTTTTTGTAAAAACGAGCTAGGGCATTTTATGTAGACCACTACACAGCAACTTTATATTACATGCTACACTCTCATGATACCATGACTGAGCCATCATGACGCGTTGCGCAGAAAAATGATATAAAAACCGTGGACGCAATTCTCTGTTATACATGTTAGTGATAATCACGCCGAACATGAACTTGAAGACAAATGTCATCGTCAAAACAACATTTATATAATTATATTATTTGAATATTTTGTAATGAATATTCTGTTCAATATACCAGCAGCAAGAACGCCTCTTATCAAAGGACTTATTTCTTTTTACATTAATAAATGAATACAAGTAATTGTCGTGCACATGCTAGCTTAGATTAAAAAAGACGTATATGGTTTTACATATGATGAACAGGTTGCTAAACGTGAATATACTGAATATTAGTAGCAACATGAGTTCAATTTTCACCCTTTTATTTTTTTTAATTGTCTTTAAAACATGTCATGATATTAAGATTATTCTATGTTTGGGTTTGAACGTAAATAAATGTCTTTGTTAAAAATATTTGACCGACGGAGTTGTATTCATATTGCTGAACTATCAAATGATCGTACCAACGTAAGTGATTGTGAATATAGCTAAACTTAATTACATTAGAATCTTTACAATGAAATTGTTTAATTCTGGTAACTATACAGAAAAAAATGTTTTATAGGAATTGGATGATCAACAAATATTTATACAAAATTGAATTATTTTAAATAGACACATGTGGTCAATAACTTTAATAAATCGCCTGTTGACATTTTATTTTCAATTTTGTAATACGCAATTAGAGAATTTCCTTATCCTAAAATACGTATATCTCGAAGGAACTTAACATGGCAAATTAATTTAGATTTCTAACAAACATTACTGTTATGCATTTCTTAAGATGATTGTTGATTTGTTTAGAGACAAAATTACCTTTGAGTATTCAACTATTTTACCTACGTGATTGAAAAAAATAATTTATCGACGTCTGCACATACATCATTAAAGAATTTATTTTAAGAACTTCTTTGTATGAGTATTTGCAGAATATCACGATTTTTTTATTTTAATCTGTTTGAAAATTTCATTGAATAAAAACATCATCTGTTTTGGAATAAATGAATTACCCTGATGCTTAAATTGATCTTTGCAGAAAATAACAAATTACAAACCCGGTTCAAACATGATTTATTGTTTCATTTGTTTACTTAATTTAATAAGCACTTAGCATAATCAATTATATTGTTTTCATTGTTCTTTTAAATGATTTTTAGAAACTATGTATGAGCGTACAAAACACTTAACCTGTTCTCAAATCCTTTCCAGAGATTTTGATATACATGAGTATACCGGAACTTTTTGTCGACCTCTAGTTATTCAAAAGCGGGACAAATATATTTCTCAAACATGCATTTATACAGTAATAGTTTAAGTTATGATATTTCAACTAAACTTGGAATTTCTTTAAACCAATCTACAGGATCAAAAAACATATTCATCCAATTGTGTGTGAGTTGTGTTTTAACACTAGTTAGGGGTCGCTAAATGTTTTATATTAACATGAGATGAAGCATAATAGGACAACAACCCTTTCATAAACACTATTAACCTACAAATTGAAATGACGATTTATTGCAGCCATGATGCTAAGCCGTTCATCTTATCGAATTATGTTTCACATATAACATGTTGCACTTCATAATTATTGTATTACCCCTGTTTACCTAAACATTATTATTTTATTACATACAGCTTTTACAGATCTGAGGCAATAATTAGAACTAATTTGAAACAATCTTTAGAGACCAGTTCATACTCAAATGAAAACACACTGTCGACTTATATCATTTTTAAATTTTTGTTACTTAAATGAATATATGATTGAATGTTCTGTATTTGTCCATCCATTTGTCCGTAAGTTTGACAGGGTGGCTCAATTAAGCAAACTAAGGGAAACTGATTATTGTGGGATTTTGGAAACACTGGTACTTTTCATCACGTTTGCGGAGAAATTCTAAAAAAAATTGTACCGACCACGTTTCAATTGAAAAGAGAGTTATCACAGTTTCTACTTTACATATATAACCGGTACCGTTGGCCTAGTGGTTAAGGCGTCCGTCTTCGGATCGGGAGGTCGACGGTTTGAGCCCCACCGAAAGCGTTAATTGAAGTATGAATGTTTGTCGTGCTACTCGTTTCGAAAAGGCCGCTTCGTGAGCCGCGAGGTAATTAAAATGAATGGTTATCGATTTCTATCCGCCTGGCGACTGGCATAGTGATAGGAGTCGGGAGGTTCATGGTATGCAAGCAAATGGTGTCTTATAAGTCAGAAATGGCTGGCCCTTTCAGTTGGGGTGACACTATAATAAACAAGACCTTTACCTTTACCTTTTATATAACATGGATGGATAGAATGGATCATGTAATGAGTTTTATCCCACATTGATATAGTACTACGTAGGAAATATGCCAATATATCTTGTAAATATTGCTACGTAGGAAAAATGCCGACATATCTCGGAAAAAAAATCAAAATGGAGTTCATATATGGGTACATAAACAAATTTAATATCGAGTATTATTTTTTTGCATTCTTTGATGACTATGATTTAAAAAGTAAATGATCATGCGATAAATATAGAACTCATTTTACTATTTAACATATTTATTAAAAGTGATGTTTGATGTTTCTTTTATCAACGATTAACGATATTCAGTAACAAAACCGATACATGCAAAATAACTTGGCAAATTATATCTATGTATCTTAAAAAAGCCGTTGAAAGAGATAGGACTCCCGTTTCAATTAAAACTTAACAAAATATTTGTATTGAAATGATACGAATTCCGTAAAAACAACACAAAAGTTAAATAGTACTTCAAGAGGTTTATATGTTATATTTATTATGAAAAAGAACAAACATAGCACATTTAAAACAAATATGTTGCATAAAAAAAATAGGGGTAAACATTTCTTCAGGAACTCAAGCTTCAAAAAAGCGAGGCGGGTTAGCATATTAATATAGGCATTGTCTAACAACAGATTATAATTTCAAAGTTAAAGAAAGAAAACAAAAACATATTCAGTAATTGGATTTAAAATGAAAATAATTCTTGAATAATTGGAGAGCAAGTTATGGAAACTGCCATATGTGATATGGATTGTAAAAAGAAACAATTTTTAAATAAAATCTTCAGGAGAATAGAAGATAGGCAATAACAAGAACAAGGATTTGCATATTTTAATTTGTTCATGTAGGACATTTTTAGTTAGTTTCCTTTTCATTTTACTTTTGCATGATAAATAAATCGAGAAAGATATGATTAAAATAAAAGATTAAATTTAGGTGTTTAAAAATTAGTAGTAAGCCAAGAAGAAATATATTAAATGTCTTGACCATCGTACAATTCAGAGCAATTGATATTTTTCTCGAAATGTATCAAGTAAGTAAAACAATGCATTCACCGAAAACATATAGAATGCATTACGCACACCAAAGTATAAACCAATATCAGTATCAGCGTAAGCGGCCGTGTTTTGTTTGGAAGTCGGTTAGCCAAAAGTCAACACGCACTTGACAGTGTGAAAGAGAGGTGTTTAAATAACATTTATTGGCGACGCCGGTGAGCGGCGTCGTCTTTTATGGAATGCTTTTTATTTTGGCCTATGGAAGGAGCTGTTATTATTAGCAGTTAATGTCATGTTGTGTTAATTAGTTTTATTTTGATTCGTAAAAATCAAGTAAACAAATATGTTGTTATATTTGTAATTAATAACTTAATGCAAAAAGCATGTGCATTGTGATATTAGTTTTTGACTTGTCAAATAGTTTTCAGCGTCCGTATATCTGAACTTTTACGCATTGTTGAACCAGTCGTAGATAACAGCTATGAATTTAGTTCGAAATAACCATATAATTTTGCGATACATTACTTTATCATTTCAGGTTCAAATACACAATAACGGTTTACTTATCAATTCATTTGAGAACATTAAATTTCCATCAGCCTGACAGCGATTTGCGTCAAAAATCATATAATTGACATCATTGCACAATTTTTGAAAATAATAACTTAGACTAGACTAGAAATAATTAAGTTGACTCGTATCCATTGTTCATTATCTTTTATAAAATATATGCTCATTACAGGTTAACATTTCTGTATTAGTTCATGGAATATAGGATTCCCAGCGGCAAAATTATTTTTACAACAATATTATTTTAAAGTTGAGATTTCATCTTTTGTTTAATTACTGCTTCTCGTTAAATCAATTTAAAAAAAATATTTGTAAGTGGTTTTGATATAACATCGTTAAACTGTTCCTGGAAATATATTCCCATAGCATTTCAGCATTTCCAGGAATTCTGTTTTTACGTGAATGACATGTTAATTTCGAATTCTCGACTAAACAGAAAGTTAAAACGCGACAAAAAAGCCAAACTTTAATATCATTTGAAGTTTATTGCATGGATCAAAGCGCTTTTAACCTTTTTGTCATCATTGTAAATATAATATCATAATTATAACAGAAAAAAGACTACTTAGTATGATTTATCTAAACTTTACATGATCTTGGAATACGAGTCACTGGTCTCGATTTCGACATGCTCTTAATATATTAAAATAAGTTTTAAATGGATTGGAGTTCAATGGGCACATTTTAGACAATATATAAAGACAATATAGATAAAGCAAGAGAAATGTATCATTTGGATATTATTTTTAAATATTTTGTAAATGTTGATTAGAGCTCAAAGTGATAAAGTAGGAACATTTTTATGATGAATGATATAGATTTGTAATTCTTTATCATGTACCTGAAACTTATAAACAACCATATATTTATAATTCTTTCTGTTCTGTTGTCATTGGTGAAACTAAACACAATCAAATCCTTTTTAAGGTATTCTATACCATTTAATTTTAAAACTATGTCTTATATTACATCTACCCTTTTCAAGCAAATGTATAAGAATAGTTGTGGCCTAGTTGTTAAGGTGTCTTGCTCTCTACTCAGAGATCATTATTCGAGCCCTACTTTAGTCACGACCATGTTTCTTCATATGAAACCGGTTGGTTCGAGGAAGCGGACTCGAAAGTGATAAATATAAGTTACAAGAACTTGTTTCGCAATCGAGCTTAAACAAATATGTTTAATCTAAGGAAATACATTACGTTGATATGTTTTATAAGCAAAAGAAAGAGCATCGAAACACGAGGCTATTTGATTTGTACGATGTGGTGTAGTCCCCGAGTTTTAATCAGATTGCCGAGTGTTTTGATGTTCTTTCTGTTTTGTGTCATAGTAAAAAATAAATAGACGTTCCCTGTTGTTACAATATGAAACCCCAGAAAAAATAACCAATTAAAGAACATCTAAATATGATATTTCCATCGCTTTCCCTTCCACTGCCATCACAATAGGTAAACCCCAGCAAAATGAGCCAATCATTGAGTATGCTCTGGAGTGCGGGTAAGTAATACCTGCAATCCAGTTAACGCACTGTGCATCTATATGTATACGATTTAACTCTGACACATTTTCAACAAAAAGGTCCTAAACTATGAAACAAGTAACTTTTTGATTTGACTATGAATAAAGTATCACACATACAATTTACTTATCAAATTCAAGACATTTAGATGCCCTTCAGCCAATCAAGAACGAGAAATCGTGATACTGTCTGTGTCTGTTCCTAAGATCATTATCTAAATTTGACATTGCTAATTAATCTTAAACATACCTTAACATGAAGCAATAAATTCTGCAAGTATACGTCTGGCATTTGACATTTACAAATAGATAGCTTATAAGGTTAAGTTGCTGTAAAAACAAGACAGGGCATTTAATGTAGACCACTAGACAACAACTTTATATTAATTACTTCACTGTCATGATAGCATGACTGAGCCATCATGATGCGTTGCGCAGATAAATGAAATAAAAACCATGAGCTCGTTTACCACAATTCTCTGTTATACATGTTAAGGATAATCATGTCGAATATGAACTTGAACAAAAATGTCATTGCCACAACAACTTTTATATAATATTTTTACTATTAGAATATTTTGAATGGTTATTCTATGTAATAAACCAGCTGTAAGAACGCCTCGTATCATAGGACTTATTACTTTCTACTTTGATAAAAGAATTAATGATAAAGTGATTTTATGCACATGCTAGCTTAGAGTAAAAAAGACATATCTGGTTTTATATTTGATGGAAAGGTTGTAAATTATCTCTAAACGTGAATGTACTATATACTAGAAGCAACGTGAGTTCTATTCCCCCCATCATTTTCTCTATTTGTTTCTCTAAATGTATATCATGACATAAAAATGTTTGGTTTTGAAAGTAAATAAATGTCTTTGTGAAAAATATATGACCAAAGGAACGTTATATATATTGCTGAACTATCAAATACTCGTACCTACGTATGTGTTTGTTAATATAGGTAAAATTGATTACATTATAATCTTAACAATGAAATTTTATTTCTGGTAACTTTAAGTTTGATTCGTGTAACAATATACAAAAAAACTTTGTATGAATTGGATGATTAACAGCACTTTATACAAAATTAACTTATTTTAAACAGATACATGTGTTCAATAACTTTAATAAATCGCCTGTTGACATTTTATTCGCAATATTTTAATACGCAATTCGAGAATTTCTTTATCTTAACATACGAGTATCTCGAATGAACTAAACAAGGCAAATTAATTTAGATTTCTAACAAACATTATTTCTACGCATTTCTTAAGACGATTGTTGAGTTTGTTTATTCCTAGAGACAACATTACTTTTGATTATTGAACTTTTTTACCTACGTTATTGAAAAAAATAATTTACCGGCGTCTGCACATACATCATTAACCAATATAAAAGTATTTTAAGAACTCAATTTGTTAGAGTGTTTGCAGAATAACATTATTAAATATCTAATAGTATATTTGTTGGAAAATTTAATTAAATAACAACATCATCTGTTTTGGGATAAATGAATTACCCTGATGCTTAAATTGATCTTTGCTGAAAATAACAAATTACAAACCCGGTTCAAACAAGATCTATTTGTTTTATTTGTAACTTAATTTTATAAGCACTTAACGTAATTCATTTAACTGGTAAATACAACTCTGTTTAAAAGGCATAAAATGATTTAAGGTACAGAAAATGTGCCTCAGAAAGGAAGCATTTAATTCTTTATAAAGGTCAAACATTAGTTTTGTAACCTTTAAATAATAGTTGGCGTGCACTTTACATGCTTGTTAACTGAATAAGATAACGCTTAATGTACAATAATGTGCCAAAAACAGCAAATTGCAAACAACTATTATTTTGACTTCCATACAAAATACTATAAATGTGCTAATTACCAAAAAGCGATAGAAGAAGAAGACAGTTCAGGTAATTGGCAACTTGATAGAAACTATAAAAGAATACTAAAAATAAGAAGATTTTGAGAAATAAAAATGAAAGCATTTCAGGGCTATAATGGGAGTTTAAGAAGTATTTATTTTGAAATTTTATTTACTTAAACACGAATGATCAGTAAAAAACGACAGAATTCAAAAAAATATTTATAAAACTTTTTGTTTTCATAGTTCTTTTCAAATGTTTTATTTACAAACTATGCACGAGCGTTAAAATCCCCACTTCATTTGTTTTAAAATCCCTTTCATAGATTGTGATATGATACACGAGTCTCCCGGGAACATTTTCGTCGACCTCTAGATGTTCAAAAGTGCGACACATATCTTTCTAAACTTACATGTACATACATCTCGTATATATGTTAAAGTTATGATATTTCAACAACATTTGGAAAACTAATTCTTAAATTAAATGTTCTATAACATCCATATTCATTATCTTAGTTTTTTCATGTAACAAATACAACTCAAATTAATGTAGGGAAAGATATTCCATAATCTGAAAAAGACTACAAAAATACAATTAAATACATAGATCAACATCATTCGATTGAAAATTTGAATTGAAGAAAGATAGAATAAATCTAACTTATTGTTGTACTTTAGGCTTTATGTGACTGTCAGGGCCATTCGGAAAAAGGCTTTATAAACCCATAGGATCATCATAGAAATATCGAAGACGGCATTTCATGTGGCTAAGAGTAGACATTTATACCATTTGCTGCTTACAAAATATTTATTTATATAATTTTAAGTATTAAAACCTTTCATTCTATGTCGAGAGTTCAATAAAAATAAACTTTAACAAGTAAATAGACAGGAAAAAAACAAACAGCACAATAAGATCCACAACAGGAATGTTCTTTTATTACTCCTCTGTTCCTTAACGGCTCCAGAGATTTAAATGAGAATATTACTACGATAAAAAAAACAACGAAAAACACACAAAAATCCCTGTAATCAGTATTATGGTTAAATGTTTAAGATTAAGTTTTGTGATTTAATTCAAAATAAGAGACATTTGTCAAAAGAAAGAATACCAGGAGAAAGCATTGAATTTGTTAAAAAAATAGTTATAATAAAAGAAAAACAGCATTTTTTGCTATAAGCAAGATTACATCCTCAACTCTTTTTTTTGCATGATGAAGTTAAACAAGTTAGATTCATTATTGTGCATGCTTTGTGCCAAGTAAAATTTTTATTTTTTTCTAGCTAAAATTAATCATTTTATCAAAAAGCGGGCACAAAAAATGGAATGAGTAGTACTTGTTTTTCTTCATAGAACAACAATGGTTTTAACAAAGCGTTTTGATCAGCTTACGAAATATAATCTCGTTTTAATATAATCGTTATATCTAATGAAAAGTTATCTTAGTTTTTGCTTGTTTATCATAATTTATTACATTATAATAATTTATTACATTATCATAATTTATTACATTATCATAATTTATTACATTATCATAATTTAAATCAATATAAAAATGCAAGTCTTGATGATGGATTTAGAAAATTTAATGAAAATGGCAAAATTTTGAATTGAGAAATATCACCTGACGTGTTCCATTAAAAAGCGGTGTAAGATTCCCAAGTAAAAGTCAAAGATATGTCATCATAAGCGTACAATTTTCTTCTAACATTTTGACAATCACCCAGCAATAACCACTCCTACATCACAGCCTGTCCAAGCTGGACAAGCACATGTTACGAGGTTCATAACTTTAAACAACTTTCATTGCACCATTATGTTTAAACTTTAAAGTAAAATAAAGAAAGTGCAAACTGAAATAGAAATAGTTTTTTTACTCTCCAAAGTAACAAAAATAGATCTATATCTTTACTTGTTAAAGCGCCATCATGACCAACCAAATGTGAATGATGAGTCATCAGAGGTAAAAGTATCAAAACAAGTTCGTGTGTCCAATCTAATATTTTACTACGCAAAAATAATCTAAATCCATTTTCTATAAATATTGTTCGGAATGCATCTGTATTGTATAGTTTTTAAGAGTGGGGCAGTTTTTTTTTAATTAAAGGAATAGGAATGGATAGATAGATGTCTGTCTTATATAAATATTTATCATTTAAAAAGACGTACCATGACAGTTTTCTGTTGAAATCAACCGTATAATTGAGCAATTCGTGTTTAAAGACAATATTTTTTACTTGAGAAATAAGTTCATGTGCGTCGTCATTTTGACGTTCTTGTACTCTCGCGAGACAGATGAACAACTTATTAGTTTTATTACGAACATTATATTCACAAACATGCATATATTAAAATGAGTTTACAATAATGGCCGTATTCGCAAAATTTCATTGTAAACATCACGAATAATTTGTTCTTCTCAAAATATACTTTGATGTCAGAGAATATACAAGAAAAGCATTGATGCAAAACATCAAAGGGCGTCCAAGCAAGAAATGCAGAAAGTGAAGATGAACTAGTAGACATATAATGACAAGATATTCGTATAAACGTTCAATGGTTATTTGGTTTTTACCAGAATGAACAGACGAAAGACATTGTTCATTATTAACTTTGATTGGCATGCTAGAAATTAAAATATTACTTGTTATTTCTTTATGATCGTGATTATTAATATCAACGGATATACATGTATACAATCATTTACAATCCATATGTGTAACGCATGATCAACACCACACTTGTGGAATTGTCTCTTATTGTGTTATCGCTATTAGCGAAGACCCCCTCTTAAGGTATCTGTTCACACTTAGTAAAAATATGACACTGGTTATATAACCATGTTGATCATGTTGAGCATAATTGTTTATTATACAATGATTGTAATATCTATTTTAATATAAAAAATACAGATTTTATTAATATTGTTTTCCTCTCTTTTTTATGTTTTATGTGCTATTTTAATACTGAGTTTTTACGTTTACTACACTTTATTTTATTAAAATTGTAAAATAAATTATTTAGAATTCAATTGTCATATTGAACGACGATTATAAGTCAAAACTTAAAGTCAGTAAATTATGCATACATTTTCAATATATAATATTGTTTATTCTTAAACCATGTACATGTACATTTGTATTTTTCTTTATCATTTTTTAAATTATCAATCAATTGAATAATTCATAAAATCTAAATTGTAACTTTGAATAATTCCTCGGCATCTTTACTAAACACGAATAACAAATTAAATAAAATGTTCCAAAGTGTCATATTAATACCATAAAATGTACCTTTTTCTCAATTATTGAACATATTGTTTAATGTTTAGGTCATCAACTCATCATTCTATTTTAACATACCATAATAACCCACTGTGTACTACGAAATGATAAATAAAAAAAACCGAAGAGACGGAAAAGGTTATTTCATGCATTGCGAAATTCTCCAGTTCGTTATTCATTGTATATATCGAGACATTCTTTTTTAATCAAGCACCCTCATACCGATCGGAATGATCGGCTTTTATTATGACTGACTAAAAGGCTCGAGAAGTTGCTGTCGCCATTTCACAAAATCTGATTTCATTCCATAAGGGCGCCGCGCTTCGGCGCGGACGCCAATTAATATGTATACTTCGTAAACAGGATAAAGAAACGAACGTGTTTACGTAAACCGTTTCAAAGTTTCAATGTATTTCATCATGATATAATGAATAATAACTATTAACAATTCTGCTTCAGAATTAACATTTTATATATGAAGTGTACATCATTCTATTTTGAAATTCTCTTTTTATTATCAAATTTTTGTTAAATTGCAATATTTTAAAACGATATTTTGAGGCTTTCGTGCCCGTTAATTTGTTTATTTTTGTTTCAGCCAACCTTGGCTGTTACAAAATTAAAGCAACACCAGGGGTCAAAACCACCCCATCTGCTGAAGCTTGAGATGCATAGACTCTAGTAATTCATACCCAATTAGTCGCCTCTTATGTCACGCAAGAATAAACGAAGCATATGGCACACAAGAAGACAGAGAAGTTAGATGAGCCTTGTATTAAAACAAGTAAGACAATAGTCGGGAATTCAAATAACCATATTAAACTAGTCACCTACTTGTACTTAAACACCATTAACCAATGAAAGCATACAACACTTGTTAGAGTGCTTTTAGAATAATACAATTATATACTTCTGTTTCTGAAAGTACGCTTTTAGCACAAATAACCAAATATCATATGCTCTTAAATAAAATTAACGTATTACCCTTATACGTTTTTCACTTTAAATATAGCTAAAAATAATGATGGTTCACTTTTTTCTCTCTCAATTGCCAAATGTTGATAGATATCACAGATTAATTGCATTTACTTTTAGGTAGTTTTCAGTATGAGTAAATATATGAATGTTTGTACATATTATAAATATGCCTTTTCTTTACTCATTTATATTATACATATAGATTTTGTATTTATATATGCTGTATGTATATTCATTTGTACGGACTTTCATATGCATATTATATTTAATATTATATAAATGCTCTTCACTTATGGAGGAAATAAAGATAATAATAATGTATGTATGTATGAATGTATGTGTGTATGCGTGTGTGTATGTGAGTGCGTGCTTGCGTGTATGCATGTATGTATGTGTATATCTATGTATGTATTCTAGGCTTCATGATGGTCCATCCACCCTTTCACGCACTTTCAGTACGGACCCAGACAAGTCACCATTCATGTCCTTAAAGGTTTTTATCTGTCAAAACGTGACCTATAACTTTAAAATTCAGTAATTTACTTAATGATACTAAATACATATGCAGGTCTATTTTCGTGATGTTTACTTCAATTTTTGATGAATGGGAGGACACTTATATGTATCACGGAGAAAGATAAGGTGTTGCTGTCCCAAAAAAGTGGACGATCTTGACTGTTTGATATGCTTTTGCAACTCAAATTGTTACCCTATAGTTACTTAATCGGTCAAGTAATTTATTATAATTATAAATTAAACATTTGGCTGCGGAATCTGTTATGTTTATTAACATATCAAATCTTACTTGGTTTCACAACTAGATTATAACTGAACTGTCAAGAAGTATTTTTGTTCATTTTGGAAGATTTTATAATGCCAATACAATTAAAAGTTATGTTTTCTGAATAAATCATAATTCAATAAAGCACGTTCAAATATAATGTTGAATAACATATGTTTATGGTCATCCTATTGTTACAAAGTAAGCTTAAATGAATACTAAAATAAGAATACACATTCTGTTTTCCGTTTGAATCCATCAAGATGAAGATTACGATGAAGACGGAGAGCGAAGTGGAGCGAGAATGTGATCATTTTCGTTCTCGCTTTAACACAATGGATGCCTAGATTCAGAAACCTAAAGAATACTTTCATGAGGAATGACGTTTGTAACGTTTTGTATTTAATTTGTGACGCCGTGTTGAGTACTCCTTTTCAGTTATAACTGTCATATAAATAATGTTTTTGTAAACGCATTGTTTTAATTTTTGACTGTATATAGAAGACATGTTTCAAGATCTCAAGATTTGTCTCTTGCTCAATTGTGTACGTAAATTAAAAAAATGTTAATGAGCTGCAATGCTCGTGATATATTATTTTTATATATTCAACCCACTTTAACAGAAGAATAAAATACTCGTATAAAGGAATAATAACCTAGCTTTTTCAATCCTAATTCTAAACGACATACTCATGTATCCTGAACTCTACTTTTCCCTTCTCGTGCATTTTTTAAGTAAATGATTCCGAACCTTGATGTGGTCTCCTAATTTAGTGAACATATTTTACCAATGTTTTTTGACAATTTGACTGACAAACGTTTGTATGTTCTTTAATGCATCAGATGTGAACTTGCAATACAGAGATATGCTTTCAGGTACATGTTGTATACTTCCAGACAATTATACTTAATGTTATATTATCTTATCTAAAATCATTTATTTTCATTCAGTTGGTGAAATCATAGATACAAAAACTCAGTCTTCCAATCTAAATTTGTAAGAATATTTCTTTTTCATTTTACAGTACATGTATCATTAAATAACCGACTAATATTCAATTATTATCTATTTTTGTTTAAACAAATCGTAAATTAAATACATTTTAAGGTAACCGCAAATTATCTTTTTCGTTTAAAATGGTAATCGGAGAAGGAAAATAATTTCTCTATATAACTGCTTAACTACTCAATTACAGAATTATAAAAGGCATTTCAATCCATTTTTTGAGATCAATAATAAATTATTTTTGTCTTTATAATGCGGGTTTGTATCTCCAGTATCAAGTTTTTGATAACTTCAAGCAGAAAAGCACAGAACGTTTTATAATATTTTTAATTGGTATGTGCATTGGTATGTACTATCTGAAATCTATTTTTATTCTAATGACAGATTCTGAATTACCTGATATCGGAGTTTAAGCTTGAAGAATTTCTTTAAAACATCGGGCCTTATACATAAAATCAATATTGAATAACAAAAACAAAACTCATGATTAATTGTCAAATAATTCAAATATCTAAGTAAAGCAAACTCATAATATTAATGACGACATGGTATAATAATTTACTTTCTGTTGTCTTACTTGAAACGGCAAAGGTTTTCTTAGTAATTCATACGGAATGATGCTATTATTGCTTTAACAATCATTGGAAGAGTGTGGGTTTTTTGTTCGTTTTATCATTTACTTTCTGAAATAGTAAGGCAATACTGCTTTAAGTGTGGATCATTAAAAATAATTCATTTAATTTTATAAACAACACCATTATTGATATAAAATGATAGGTTGAGCATATGTAAAGGCAAAATTACTTTTGGAAATATATTCTATTATGCAAAATACACGTTATATGTTTGGTATAAATGAGCAAGCTTTTTGGTCTTTAAAAGGAAATGTTAAGAATACGACAAAATAATAAGGTCGAATATGTGTCACACTTGTGAAAAAAGAGAAAATAAGGTTGTTCTAAAAGTGTATTAAATGATCAATAGGACTTTTAGCAGCTAGCTTACTTTAAAATCTTTAACCCAGATACTCTGACATTAATATACTCAATGTAATGGAGAATGCACATTTCAAAACCTACGTGACACCTAGATTCAAATAAACTTCTGACGCCTTCTCAACCATTTATAATAGATGGATTCATATTTAGACTTATATGTCACTCTATTTTATAAGCCTGAATGCTTTTAAAACTAAATGCTAACATGGCTATTGTTCATAGAAAATTAAATATAATATGCATATTTCCAGAAATAGAAAATTATTAAAAGCTTCTAAATTATTGTTATGTCTACAGATGAAACAAAATATGTAACTTTACGATTTCATTTTCATTCTAAGTGCTTATTATAACAAACCTGTGTCGAATTATATCCAGTTTCATCGACTTATTAAAGTTATATTTTCATTTCGTTTTGAAATTCGTACATACGACTAAAGAGCAATAGCTTATTGTTATTCTTTTTAGATTTAGTACATAATACTTTTTTATATTAAAGAAATTTACGTGATGCATATGAATACTCTCTCGAAGTAACATTGTAGTCTTTTGTTGCCATCAATACTCTATGGTTTGGCAATACAGTAAGTAAAGTACAAGTTTATAATGAAGTACTTTGCCTTCACCATGTTCACACAGATGTATTTTCAGTCGTGAAAGTATGCAGAATAATATGTGCCTACAGTTTCAGGTATTATGAAACACCATCGAAACAGTGTGAATGGTGAAGTAAAAGTATGATTCAGAGAAAAAATAATTCATGCAACGACTTACCATGTAGGCGATTCTTTGTTCTCCATACTTTTGACAGAGAATTATATTTAGATTAATAACAATTGATCGTTTTGTATTCGACATGATAACTGTGAAAAAGAACACTTAGGAAACATATTTGTTTGGCAATATAATCAAGGCAATGATATGTTTTTATCTTAGAAAAAATAAGTCCGTTTTGTAAATAAGATTCATTTATGCGCATGCCATGGATGGTGAAACCATTTTTGCTTTCACGCTGTTCCATGATTAATGCCTTACCATAACTGCATGACCAATGTTTCGAACGCCATGATTTACAGGAATGATAATGTCATGCATATTGACCTCATAACTAAGATAAATGGAACATTATACAAAGCAGAAAGTGTTTCTACCAGTATCATGATTGTAATAGAAAGGGATAGAAAGTGTTTCTACCAGTATCATGATTGTAATAGAAAGGGATATCAATATTCCCGTCTCAATTTTTTAACTAAAGTCTATACCGTGATAAAACAAATTATGTTAGTTTAAATTGCAGTGTCAATCAGTTTGGAATATACAAATAAAATAACAAGCTGGGATAATAATGTAAATTCAAGAATGGTTGAAGAATAAAATGATTTATATAATTGTAATGTCTAAAAGGGGTGAATTATTGCAAATACCATTTCACTCTGTATCAATAAATGATATATAGAACTCTAAATGTACCATCATCAATTTCTTCCGATAATCAGCTGATTTTATTTTAATCTGATGAAAGTGCCAAAGCATAATCCAAAGCATTATTACGTGTTCCACCACATCATTAATAACTTGCATAAACATGTAACAAAGCCCTTCGGGTGCAAAAGTTAATTTGTAAAAAGGACCTTTTTAAAGCGAAAAAAAAGAACAATAAAAAAGACAAACATAAATAATTAAATGCAATTAAATAAAGTAGAAAGAAATAACACTTCTTTACTTTAAGTTGATATTTTCTAAGCTAGTGAGATGGAAATTTGTTTAATTAGAAATACACACATAGATTCCACTTTGTTTAACGTAATTGTTTGGTGATATAAGTTCATTTGTATCCTAGTTTGAAGACCTTTCTACTGAAAATGTGCAAGACCTATAAATGCACAGTGCGATAATTGGAAGCAATATTCATGTCTAGGAGAAGTAATTTGGAAACTACTTCTGGTCATATTTTCTTAAAAGATCAGCCTTCTAAGATATCAGTTTTCTAACTTTTTGCATTTCTATCGTAAGACTATAACAGATCTATGAGTGAAAACGATATTGTTTACTAAACAGAAATTTTAGGTTATGGCAAACCTTGAATAAAAAAATGAAGCAGGCATTATATAAAAATTAAATTTACGCATTTCATTAAAATAGGTATATATTTTTGAAAGCTAAAACAAAATAAAAAATAAAGTTTTGAAAGAGTCTCCCTGGGTATACCACTTGGATACTATATCACAAAAAAGAATGAAAATGTGTTGTCGTAGAAGTTTAACATGGCCAGTGCACTTAAAAGTTATCACAAGTATGCCTCTTAGAATTACATTTAATCTCTTGGAATTATATCCAATTATTTTTGATCACTTCCTTGGTTTCTTTCCAGTTTAAAGGCGAATCCGACTAAGCTATAAATTGATGAAGTCCTGAGCGTCTTATTAGCTGTCTGACCAATTGGCTATTTCTGAAAATTACAAAGACGATATGAACAAGTCAGATAATTTACAGATAATACGGATCCAGTAACAAGGACCTCAAAAGACTTCTTCATATTCGCTACTGACATTAAGTTGTATGCAGATGCATATTTGAGCTCTTTATCTATATAAAACGTCCTTGTCCTGGCTGAATAAATTTACGATTATTTTATAGAAAAAGATAGGATAACGTAAGAATATATATGAACAAAGTGTACACATGAGTTATTACATATTTTAACACAGACACAGTCCTTTAAGACTGAAATCACTCTTAGACTAGAAAATTGTTACATTTGCCAGCTCGTTATGTCAATCTATACTTACGACTTGACGTCAGGTCATCAAAATACCTTTCATTAGATGATTTAGGACAGCGATTTTGAACTATATACAAAATGCCTGAACGTAAACTTACCTCCAAAGGAATGACTTTTTTTTTAAATATCAGTAAATAAACGATTTACTTCTATTTATTGATACTTGAGTTTTTGAGCACTAGAACCTAGTGCTATAATCATTGATATAAAAACAAACATTATAAAATATTTTAATATCAAGGTAAAATTGTCAGGTTACTAGTTGCTTGTAATGTAAAATTTAATTAAAAAATGACATTGTTATTTCACATTACAATACACATTAACTTGAGCAAATAAATTTCATTCACGCTGTATATGACTTAAAATGCTAATTAAAGATATTATAACGCCCCAGTATACTTGTAGTAACACCTTTTTGTTATTATCAATCATTTGATAAACAATCATTTGTAAAAGTCTGATACCTATTTATTTTTGTGTAAACGGTGCAAAGCACTATCTTATAGAGATACCAGTCTTCATTTGATGCAATTGCACATACAGATACATGCACATTATAAAGAGTCTCTATACAAAACATTGGAGTCAGTCATCTAGATTTTGTCATTTTGTTTCTTGTAATACACATTTATTTATGATTATTTAAATAATCCATATACCTAGATTTGAACGAAAGAGGGAAAAAATAGATGTACCCGTTTTGTTCATTTGACTTGTTTCTTATATAATAAAGACGTCCTTGTATCAATAAACATATATCTATATATTTGTTTGCATCAGAATAATTATATAAAACTTTCAAAGTCATTTACATCTTGATAAATCAAATTTTATATTTGTCTACAGACCATGCGGATCTCAATTTCGAAAAAGCCCTGATTAATTTAATTTGAAATATTATTGTGCCTTAGAATTGTCTAAAAGGTAATTTATTATAAAACATAACTTAATTCTCGGTCTTAAAATGTGTGTTGTAAGCAGAATATACCCAGTTCAAAAGAAGAAATAACGTTGTTATTTGTTTTGTACCGACGAAACAAGATTAAATGATACTCCCGAAGTCGTTGTTATCCAATAAAACCATTGTGTTTTTTTTAAAGTTCATAAAGATATTTTACGATAACATTGTCATTTGCTTCTGTTTCTAGATTATGGTATTTCGAAGAAAAATATGTTTATAAAAAAGTAACAGAAAGCTGACAGATTAGAGAAATAACACGAGACTGTAAGGGATGTGGAAAATACAAATGGAGTACCTTAACATCTGTAGAATGTGCTTTATCATTCGATGTAGACCAATATCATACAATGAAATCGACTAGAAACTACATTACTATCAGATTATGCAGACATTAAAAGCCTCACCCGTTTATACAGAATATATTTATACAGTAACTGAATTTATTACAACCTGTTTACAAATATCTAGCGATATTTTATAAATTTATTTCCTAGAAAGGTTTTGAATGTCTGCGGCCAACTTTTTATGAAAGTTTTTCGTTCCGTCCATTTTCTTATTTTGTTGTGCTTTGGATTCTATATATGCAATTTATTTTATATACTTACAATAACATATTAAACGTTATCAAATGATATGCAGGTTTGCCAATATTAAGAATACAATTTGTTTTCCCTGATATTTCAGACGTACGGTAGTAACATAAAACAAGCTGTCAGAAAATCTTTATAATTGTTTCAATTGAAAACAAGGAACTGATTTGTCTTTTTGACTGACTTAAGCAATAATATGATTTGAGTTTAAATGGAGCTGTCAAACAGTATGAAATGAAGAAACAAGGAAACAATGATGTTAGATAAATCAAGTAACACTGAGATGTGGTGGTATAATCTGATATGATTGAAAAGGTATCATGTGCATCTTATACTTTGTCAACTTTAGATAGACTGGCTGGCTTAAAATGCAACACTTTATATATGAAAAATATAGCATTTTGTTCATCATTTAGATAAAATATTGTACAACATTTAAGTGCTACAATATAATTTATTGACAATTGCTACGTTAAAGATAGTGTGTTTGTTATCAAAGAATTCATTCTGCCATCACAGTCTCACGATAATGTTAATCACAGTTAAAGTTACCATCATATTTCCAAGACATTCTTTTACCAAACTGAAAATTGAGATTAAATTAGGTGTTTATTAAGGCAGGCCTACAATTATAATGAACCGCTTAATTTCAAACAGTCAAAAAAAATCCCTGCTTTTCTTTTCAATGCTATGTCAATTGCTTACGAACTGTTTTACAAACAAAAACATATGAACTTTCGTGTTAATCAGGGCAACGAGTGATTATATAGAATCGCAATAAAGAATAGATAGACATCAAATTTACATCAACATATCTACAGAATATACAAAATAATGTTATCATCCTGGACCCTCCGATGTATTTGATGGCAAGTTGTACAATGTATACATTTTATGGCATGCAAACACATCATCCGTTAAGTTGCAAATATGTAAGACTAGTAAATGGTGTATAAAACACTATTGAAAGATTTAAAATGACAATGCAAATCTCTGCAAGAACGATTCTTAAGCCTGTGCCAACGTCCTAAATTAAAGATATATTGAAAGTTATTTTTTCATTAATTTTATGTTATTGCATTCAATATCAAATAGCAACTTTGATATACAAGAAAGGTAATCAATAAAATAGGTTTATATTACAATTTTGTAGAGATGTTAAAAATGACATTTCAAAATGACTACTCAAAAAATGCCGCTGATTCTCGAATAAACAAAAACACAAATGCTAAGTTCTAAATGCGAAACATTTAGCTTTTCTTATTTAAGATATTTAATAGACCTTTTCAAAATAATCTCAAGCCAAATTTACCAAAGTATGAAGCTCTGAATTTAAGTTTTTATTGAATGTGATCAATACAGATACTAAAGGTTTTCTTGTTTGCCAGTTGCGATGCGTTACTTGAGTGATTAATTTGAACAAGATAAGATTTTATTTTGAAGAAAATTCGACACAATTAAGCTTTTATTATCATATTACTTTAGGAGTGGGATGGCGGTGTGGGGTGGTGGGGTAGGTTCTGTGTTTATATTCAATACGACGATCATCAACTATTTAAAGAAACCATTGTCATAACAATATTTCTCTTTGCGTGATAAGTTCGAATACTTGTTAGGCATTTATTTAATAGCAGTTTGTAATATTACAATCTAACGCAACATTATTTCCAGCAGCTTTGACTTTTATTACTAAATAAGTAAACACTGTCGGAAACAAGTACAAATCAAGTTTAATATGAAGTTAATAATTTTCATGTGTAAAAATAGATATTTAGTAGACGATATTAAGGAATACATGAGAAAACAAGACAAAGGCGAACTTTTAAATGAAATACAATTACTTTAAGAAAAAAGATTAAAAATTATATTAAAAATTAAGTACGTAGAACAATCATTTAATCATTTTATAGTTAAGAGATAGCTATTCGACTATATGTGCATCTAATTGACAACATTTTACTTAGAATGTTTTACTTAAAATCACCTGATTTAAGATGAACCACTTTAATCAGACAAATGCAGCACCTTTTTTTTGACCAGCAATATATATTAAGCTTGTTTTGTCTTAATCGTTTTCATCGGTCGTGTCTTAGATACTTAAAAGTGAATTTTCTTCTTGTCTTCTATGTTGCAGGTTTTTTTTACCATATGATCCAATTTGTACAGTATTCACTACATCATTTGTTTCTATTAGTTTTTTTCAAACATTGGCACAGACAATATATTGACAGAGAAATGTGCCTGGGCGAAAAATGATACTGAAATGTCTTGTTTGACTGACTTTAGACAACATATAAACATAAACCGTTTTGTAAGTTTAAATTGAGCTGTCAAACAGTTTGAAATAAACAAATATGAAACAATGCTGGTAAATTAAGCAAGTAGAATTGAGATGTGGTGAAACAATCTGATAAATATGAAAGGTGCTATTACTTTATTTTGATAAGCAAGACCTAGTACTTGTTCGAAATAAGGAAAAAAATCATCAAGGAAGGGTGGCGTTCAATGAACGCAACCCCTACACGAACCAGCAATATAGGACTGCGGGCAAGAAGTCATGCAGGAACCAAACAAAAAATAGGACAGGGCATAATACAAAACACTGACGGGATGATTACTATAATAATATACAATAGGAAACAGACAAGAACATTAATAAGACGATTACGCAATAGGCCTACAAATGTAAAGGGGTGCAGGGGAACATTAATTTCGTTTTACTGCTGTCTGGAAACGCAACCTATTAATTATTGCAACAAGTTAAATATATTCGTGTTGGCATTTAGATACTTATAAAACGTAGAAACATTTATTGATTCAGCTTACATTGGACACTTGCTTCATTAACTAAGAGCGTTTGTAAATCCATTTACTTGAATTTGGTCTGTTGAAATAGCCAATTATTATGTTAATCATATTTTCAGATATGATCCTTTTTTTCCAGGATTCTATAAAATTAAAATGTGACTTTATATAAAAATTTTAATTAAGGCAGACATACAAATATGATTACGCCTGAGGTATAGACTATTGCTTTATCTTATAATAAACTTTTTATACGATATACATAATGCAACATTATTACTTAAGATTCATACAAATAACTTTAAAGAATTATTTAATTTTATTATAATAACATTCTTTAAAAGGGTGCGAATTAAAATGAGAAACAGCTACATTTTACCTCTTAGGACATTAAATATAATAGTGTATACGGACCACAACATTTTTTCTTCAAAACTGATAATAAATGTCAAAATACCACGCCCCTCCGAAAAAAGACATTGTAATTGCAATTGTCTACATTCTCTTGACATCCATCACTTAGTCTATCATATTTCAGTTCATATTGATATTACGGTATGTTACATCAAATTGTGTTGTTGAAAGGTCGTCAATGCCGTCCAAATCTTGTTAAGAGATAAATGTTATATTCTAGCACTTGCGTGACATTTTATTTCGTTACGTGAAGGGAAATTGTAATATAATGTAGTACCAATTAAGCGTTAGTGTGTTATTAGGAAAACAAAGAATCTATGACATCTAGACCCCTTGACACCTCGACCCCTTGACACATCGACCCCTAAGACATCTCGACCCCTGACACTTAGACCCCTTAGACACTTAGACCCCTTAAATATACCGGACATTTCGACCCCTTAATCAATGTATTGTTATATTAGGAAAGACCGTGCTTTTTAAAAAAAACAACACAAAGTAATGACTATGTTAGAACATTTTCAGCTGTTTATTAATCATTTATGTATATTATTTACAAAAATAATAACACAAATAAATATACATTTGCACACATTACATTGAAATAACAATACATAGAATACGCAGACACTATCACTCTCTTTATAAATTTATATACATGTATCTAAAAACTACAATATCTACAATATATACACTTTTTGAAACTGTATTTTTGTATGTCTTATTGTGTATTTCTTTAATGGCAATATATAATATTATATACGGGAATTCATGTACGTATTTCTTAAATATATGTAGCATTGATCAACGAAGAATAATCATTACATTTTTAAAAAATGTTATTCTATATCATTAATGTGAAGTAAAAAATTAATATCAATTCAATTTGACAAACATCAATCAAAGTAGAATGCAATGCGGTCCCAACAGCTTCCGAAATTGAATGATCAACGGAATTGTCATGATCAGCTGTTGCTTGATCTGAAAGAGCGTCACTGCAAATACTACAAGTGAACTGTACGACGCTTAAACGTTTACATGCCTTGTAATAATCGATTCTACTGCTACCTGCAAAATACACATTTTTCATCTTATAACAAAAATAAAAAAAATAAAGTTATGCTTTAAATACATGTATATACCATTATAATCACCGATAATCGGATTAGTATCGGCACGCGCCGGTGTTAATCCAATTACGTGTCACTGAATAAACACATACATGTATGACCGATAATTTGATTATTTAACGGCACGCGCCGGTGTTTATCCTATCACGTGTCATTGATTAATTAAACACATACATGCATGACGTTAAACCAGCACACATCAGCTTATTACAGTCATTAACATTTTGTTGTCAAAATATGTATGAAAGTGATAAAATGTGTATCAAAAATAAATCTTTTATTACTTAATTATTTTTACTGGATACAGTTTGAAGCACGTTCATTCTAATTTTCATCGTTGCAAAAACGAATTTTAATTAATTAAGTAGTGAGTCATATATATTTTTTGTAAATATCTGACAGACCAAGTCAATGAATATACCTTCAACTATATCATTTACCTAAAATTACGATAGTCTTTTTTATTTTGATAAATATGGGGGTCAGCTTCTGTAAATTATTACGCAGTCAATAATTACATTTCCGTAATCTATTACACACAATTCAATATTTCATTTAGTATAAACGTCCATTGCCAATGCAACATTATTATGTCTTACAAAACAATAAACTGAAGTTTACAAATTTTTAGTTATTATTAATACGACTTTTGTATGAATTATATGTGAATGAAAAAATGAAATATTACTTACCAGTGTTGCAGGTTCTGTGTTGCACTTTCTCAAAAATGTCACATGTGACGGCATGTTGTAAAGGACGAACAGTTTCCTTGCACTCAATACACAAAACGGACATTGTCATTTAATAAATTATCATTTAATGAATTAATATGATTATGATAAATATACACACAAAAAAGTCTGTACTAAAATTCCTTCACTTATTTATGAGACAATATTAAAAGGAAACGCGTTTAATTTTTATAAAACTAAAATGATGTAGAAGATACGCGTTTTTATGTATATCTTCACAAGTTTGAGTAAATGATATTAAAAAATGTGTGAAAATAATTAGCAAATACTTTCTATAAACTTTCTGTAACGCGCGATGCTATATATCTAAAAAATAATTGTTTCTTAATGCGCTTATGATGAAATTATGAATTAGCACCATTACATTAAATCCCGGGACTTTCATCCGATTTTAGTCCGTGATTAAACAAATGAAAACTGTGATTTGTTTATTAATCACCAAAATTAAATTTGAAAAAATATGTATATTTTGCAACTGATATTTCAGAAAAACATATAAATTTAAACAAAAAACTTAAATATTATATATAAATCTTACAATATTTTCAAAATATATTTACGGTTCATTTAAAACAGGGGTCGAAATGTCTTAGTCAGTAGGGGTCGAAAAGTCATCTTACAAGGGGTCTAAAAGTCAAGGGGTCTATATGTCATCTTTATATTATAAGGGGTCGAGAAGTCAAGGGGTCTAGATGTCTTACTTGCAAAACGAATGCCACTAAATATGTTTCTTTTTCTCGGGAAAATTAGTTTAAGAAATGAATGTCCAACTCTTTATAGGACTAGAGTGCGTTCATTTTTATATACATTGTTTTTTTCAAAGAATTCTTTATTTGTATAATAATTAAATGTAAATTAAGGTTTTGTTTTTGTATATTTTATTCATTTCAATTTCTTTTAAGATAAAATTTACGCTGCATTGTAACGCATTTCTTTTTAAATTAAATTTAACTGTTATGTTACACATTTAAGAATTAAGGTAACTCGAATAATTAACCAACGCAAGACTTTTATTAAAGATAGTATTCTTACATAACTTGTTAAGTGGTCAAAAATCCTTCTCAATATGTTATTTAAATCAAATATGAAACATCTTATATAATACACACTTTAACTTCAAGAGTTATTTTCAGAACAAAATATTTATCAATATGTCTTACAAACTATCCTTTAGACAAAGTTCAATGAATTTAATACAGTCAGAAGTAATAAAAAGAGGATAATAGTAATGTAAGTCGGTCAATGTATTGAACTTACTGTCTTGGATACTAATATCCATTTAATATACTGTATTGTAATATGACAATCCTCCTTAACAATAAAAACACAAAGTTAACAATCCTGAATTTGTTTTAATATAGCGGATACATTTTTACATGTTAAACGTTTTTATTTAACATAGTATTGCATAGAATAAAGTTAGATTAAACTGTAACAGAGAAATAAACAAGTCGATATAGTTCATAATATCTCAAGTCGTCTGCGAATTAGTTAAGTTCAATAATATTTTATTGCAACTATATAATACATGTCAGATATGAAGAACACACAAAAAAGAAACAATGTAAATATAAGTATAGTGCAAATGGGTTGGGCTACAAGTTATTACAACATTAGCAACAGCCCTTCCCACAAGATCTAACTTTTAAACTACATATTTTACGGATAGTTACAAGTAATTGATTTGTCAGTGGAAGAATGCTCAGACCCGAGCGAATTCTCAGAATCAATTTTCACATGTTGTATACCATCACACAAACTATTAAATATGGTAATGTCAAATTCTGGCGGATCAAATGACCAAATATGATATCAAAGAGATTTTCAAAAATAATTCCGGAAAGCTCACTCTAATACAGATACTTCAAACGTGTTAAATATTTTTTAAAGTATTATAATATCACATTTACCTTTCTATTTAAGATATCATAAAGAGCGATTTTTAAAATATATTTAGTTTGTTACAGAGTCTATATTTTGCTAAACGGTCAAGTCTATATAAAAATGACTGTTGTAGAAAAGTAGTCACAAGTAGACCTGAACAAAGTTGTTTAAAAGGATTAACGACATCGCGTTTGGTTGTCATTACTTTTTTTACGAAACAGCCTTTATTCTGTTACATAATTGGCTGTCGAATGTGCATGTTTTGTAAGTACATAACGTATAACATTTACCTTTTATGTTTTCAAATACTTTATGCTTTATTTCAAAGACTTGTTTGTTTTATCATTTTGAGTTCAAATTCTGTTTTCAATTGAACCTATATAAAAATGATTTAAAAAAGATAATATTTCAACGGTTGTTAAAGATATACACCCCAAGATATTCAGTTTTCATAAAACATGTTTGAACTTCAAATATTCTGCTATAATTTGAATCCGTTTTGTCAATGACAAAACCTTTGAATAATTTATAGAAGATTGATTTCTCAATAGCATTTCCTAGAAGGTTTTACAAATATAAAATTTTAATATCTTAAATTGTTATTATATAGGCAAAAATAGTGACAGCTAGAGCAATAAAGGCACCAATAAAGTACGTTTAATTATATTGCTGGATGCTTAATAAAATATTACTATTTTCCTTCAGTATTTTGTTTTGTATCTTTATCCTGTAAGATAAATACTTTCATAGGATTAATGTTTTGGAGAAAAAGTCAAAGAAACATTTCGAGTCAATATACAATTTACTGATGTACGGCTACATTTTTGACAGATAGAAATGCCATATTTATTTTTTATTCGTGTGTCATTGTACCACCTCTCCAATGGAAATCAAATAACTAAAACTTATCCAGTCTTATCTTCAGCGAACTTATTGAAAGTTATTTATTATTAGAGTTTACAAACAGTCTTTAATATGGACTGTTTTATTGAAATACCTTTAAAATATTAGGCAACGAAACAGAATTAGTCATACCAAATTGAATGTATTTCGATTCAATGATTACCGAGCCACACAAATCCCTCAAGTCCAAATCAGTTGAAACTCTCACAAAACTGGAGTTTTGATTTGATTACGGGATCTAATTCTTGTATTTAACTTATTTGTCTGCCTTAAGTCAATGATTGCTCATAAATACAATCTGGACACTGAAAATTTGCAAAGAGATTGCAAAAACATTATGTTCGTTATAAGAGAAAATGGCTCTGTTGTCCGCATATTTTTTTTAAAATTATTCACAAATTATCTTTGCTGCATTCACAAACTTTAACAGATGACAAGTTAACTGTCTCATGCTAAGGACATAAAAGAAATGTAACTTAAATTGTATTACAGTGATAATGACAAAATAAAATTATATTTGTTAAGTTGTCTCACTTGTGTTAACAAGAGAGGTCTCTTGTGAAACATGCTGAAACTGTTTTGTCGTTCAAACCGCGTAAAATTTTAAAACTGCCTTTGTTACATTAAACTTTCTTTGTTTTTACTTTCCGGCAGCTGTTTTTTCGTTATATGTGGTTTAGATAATAAGGTTATGATTTTAAACAAGACGTATCGTACAAGAAATGTACTCGGCCGAAGTAAAACTGTTTAACTTGCATATGTTAGTTTTTATTTTTCGATGCAAAGTCTTTCAGAAATGTTAGCATAGCTTGCATAAGATGGTACTCGGCCGAAGTTAAACTGTTTAACTTGCATATGTTAGCTTTTATTTTTCCATGCAAGTCTTTCAGAAATGTTAGCATAGATTGCATAATAATGACATAATAATTTCTTGTAGGGTTGTTTATCTTTCAAAATGAAATATCTTAAGAGGTATGTGTTTCTAAACGAACGTGTCGTGTTTCGGTAAGCGAACCCAATTTCTAGCATCAACATATAGGCAGTCGGTAGGCAATTATATTTATGAATACTTGATTAATATTCAAAAATATGAGAAAATTATGAAGATTAAACATATTAAACAAATTAATATTCATAACGTTCTGATATTATTCTCGCGGTTTTTTTTGTATTTAGTTTGTTTTTGTTCTTTGGACAAACTTTAAAACTCAAATTTTGTGTAAAATAAACTCAGTGAGTTCCTAGTAAACGTAAAATAAACTGTTCAGTACAAAATGAGATCTGAATGCAATGTAAATGATTTGTTGGAGGAAGTATTGTTAAACAGATCTGAATATCTGAAAAATTTAACTAAATAGTTAAAGAACTATCATGTACATTTTATATTAAAACCCTCCTCTACATATTATTTTACAATGGCAAGAACTATCCTTTGAATTTTATTGTAGAACTATTTAAGAATGGAAAGAAATATCCTTTACATTTTTGTTAGAATGGCCAATGAAATTTTCAGACTTCATTTTTTTATTTTAAAAACACCAATGAAAACTCTTTTTTTATTCAGCTCTTCCCTGTAAATTTTACAGGAAATCATACTGATTTTAGACCGGCCCTCGGCCGTAACAAAATGTCTCTTAAATATTTAAGATGTTTTAAGGTTAAGTTCTTATTAGTATTTGCAGCAGGAAGTATTTCTAAAATTGAGCATTGATAGATGTTTATGGGAGAGTATCCTTACGTGATGTCAAATTCCATTATGACTTAACAAATGTCATTCGTTAAAGAATAAGCATTTTAATTAGGCACGCTAAAACATAGACAATTTGCATAATTATAACACTAACATCTAGGGGAAACAATCGCAGAATCGCGTGTCACTTTTATTAACAACGCAATCATTAAATTATCCTACCATTTTATAAACAAATCCTACCGTCGGGAAATGCAAACAACTATGAAATCAATACATTGAGAGTCGTTCGAATTACAGGAGATTCCTTTCCATTTATACATTAATTTTAAAATGTTAAACACATCTGCATTTAAAGATCTATGAATAGATATAATTGTTATTGATATTGCAAATTAAAATGTATTAAATTAAAGGTATCTCATAACATCATGTAAAAAAAAAACCTCAATTATTTTGAAAGGAAAATGTAATATAGTATTAAATTATTGTAACTTAGAAATGTGATATCGTTTAAAAGACATGACATTATCCAACTTATATTTCTCTGGATGCTAATTACATGTATTCTAACATAATGGTTGCTAGGCAAATGCAACTGATAAAAAAAGTGTTCAAGCTTTATACACGCAAACATAATATACTTATTTGTCTTGCAAACCAATGATTATTACATTAATTCCATTCGAAACAAACAGTAATCGACAATATAAAAACTCAAGGTTTTGCGATATAACAACTCGTAATCATCATTTTTATGGCCAAAATAAAGAACGCACAATGAAAAATAAAAATGTTCGCATTTCCTGGTATTAACCAAAATAGATTATCTTTGTCTAATTGTATAGAAACAACCATAAATTCTATAGCATATCAAAACTGTAAATGAATACATGGCTTTATATTTAAATCAAGATAATTCAATTTTTATCTTTGTTTTTAGGAATCAATTCATACAATCAAAGATGATCTAACACAAAACATTGAATAGCATTTCTCTAAAATGTTTAATTTTATCAAACTACATGTACCTACTTTTTATAATTACGTGCCTGGTATATCAACAAAGTAAATGTTAAGATGGCATCTAAAATTTACCAGCGAAATACGATTATGTCTAAGAAATTGCCCTTTCATATTAATGTTGTAAAATTTTAATTTTACTTCTATTTTGGCAAAGAATCGTGATTTGTATCATCAGAAGAATTTAAAGCTTAGAGTATTCTATACAATATTGGTCCATTTTCAAAAACTTGTACTAAAATGTTGTCATACATACTAAGCATTTAGAAAGATCATGCAAACTTTCACACAATGAGAACATTTATGTAAAGATCGACATATACTTCATGTACTTGGGTAAATAAACATGCTAGTTGAAAAGAGCAAATATAATGAAAAGAACTAACGGATAATAAACATAATACTTGATCAGTTTTACTTTGGAAAATGGCAGACGTGCATACAAGAATATCATAATAAGTAAATAATTTCTTTTCTAAGTCTACCCTTTTTCTCTGATATTTAAAACTAACAAATATAAAAAAGCAAGACAGCAATCGATTAAATAATAGATTACATTAACAATTCATTTGGTTGTATTTGTCAACTGTGATGGCCACATTGGAAAATTTTATAACGCATAAAAACCATATAATATCGTTTTGGATGTTGTAGCCAAAATACTTCACAAATTATTCTAGCAATATTGATCGTTGACGTATACTGCTGACAAACATTGTATCTTGAAATGATCTTTTATCAGACATTGCTTTAAAATTTATGTCTAGACACTAATATTATGGAGCCCATCTGTAATTGTCTTTGTGATTATTGTCGAGAGTGTCAAATGTCAAATATTCTTTCCTTTTTTATCATAAAAATTCTATAATATTGAAATAAAATGGGATATGTTGAACTCATAACAAAGCAATTATTTAAAGTATAAATATTGTCCTTTTAAAATAAAATTCGTCTGGATTATTAAAATAATCACACTCCTTTAATCGTTTTAAGTATGAATTACTTTTTTAAACAGGAGCCGGTTTAACTGTGCGATGCTCCCCGAGTAGGTTTGTTGGACACAAAAAAGGATACCCCTTGAATTGTCAGGGTTAAGTCCTTGACAAAGTTCAGAGTGTAAAATGAACAAAGAGCAATAACTGTATAATCAAGCAAGGCAGAGCTAAGGTTCTTTTGCACTGCAAATCTATTTAATGAGATTAATATACCTACAAACCTCTTATGAATTTAGAGCTATGTCTCGGACAAAGTTCAAAGTGAAAAAAGTAATCAAAGGGCAATAACTCCTAAATTAGACAAGGTAGATGTATGCTCTTTTGCACTGCACTTCCATTCAATAAGATCTATCTACCTATAAAGTTTCATGTTGATATCTCTTATTATAGTTTAAAATTCTCTCCAGGACAATGTTCAAAGTGTAAAAATGAACAAAGGGAAAAAACTCCAAATTAGGCCTGGCAGAGCTTAGATTATTTTGTACTGCACTTTTATCCAATAAAATTCATCTACCTCCAAAGTTTTATGTTGATATCTCTATTAATTTTAGAGTTATGTCCTGGACAAAGTTGAACATGTAAATATATATGAACAAAGGGCAATAACTCCAAGATTAGGCAAGGCAGAGTAATGGTTCTTTAGCACTGCACTTTCACCCATTGAGATCTAACTACCCACAGAGTTTCATTTTGATATCTGTTATAGTTTAAGACTTATGTCCCGGACAAAGTTCAAAGTGTACAAATGAAGAAAGGGCAATTATTCTAAAATTAGGCAAGGCAGAGTTATGTTCTTTTGCACTGCATATTTACTCAATAATATCTATCTATCAACAAAGTTACATGTTGATACCTCTTGTTGATTCAAAGTCATGTCCCGGACAAGAATAGCGGGGAGCATAAAAATCTACTTTTGTTGATACAAAAAGAACGGATTATGTTTTTATTAAAGCCGAAGAAAAATATCTGAAAACAACAGTTAAAATAAACGTGTATATATCTATATATTCACAATTGTCGAGATGTATTTTCCATATTAGGGTTTATATTAAACAAAGTATGGTACAAAGGGTTAATATTAAACAAAGAATATTAAAGGAACACATGTCTGATAGAGGTTTTTTTGAAGCAGCATGATTTCAGCAGAGGATTATCAAAGAAACTTCAATGCTAGAAAACTTTACTACAGTCACAATCCGTTAGATGTATTTCATAACGTTTTGATATAAAAAAAGACGAGATAGGGACACTTTAATGACAAGCGGCGTCTAAATGGTAATAAATTTCTATTTAAAAATACGTAACGATAATTTATTGAGGCAGTAAAAACTGTTTTATTACCTTCTAAGAATAATTGGATTGAACAAAAATTTTATGTCGATTTACATTTTTTCAAGTGTGATATAATTATGATCATTGTCAATTTAATTGGAGTTATTTCGAGTAATAAAAGTCCTAAATGATAAAATAATTAGTGACACTGAATATGAGCTAAATCGTGGAGCTATTAAGAAAGGCTATTATAAAATAGAAATGTAAAATTTATTAAATGATGTACAAACCGGCCTTTCATAGACAGCAGCTGCTTGTCGTCAATACTGTAACAATTATCAATTGAAATGTGATAATTGAAGTTATCTTCATGCAATCGTACGATTTGCAAGTGTATAAATCGACATTGTGTTAAATCAATGATGTAAATCGTATTCATCATGATATCAAATTATTTCATTTCATTTTTTGAAAATTAATAATTTCGTCAATGAAACACAAGTCACCGATTTCATGTTTGATAAAACTGTAGTTGATGTTTTGCTATAGAAATGTAGTTTTACTGATTAATCGATGAATTGCAAGCAAATATCATTTTGTATACAAAACATATTTTTCCTAACAATACAACAGTTTTTTTTTGAAATTTTTTTTCGTCTTGTTTTAAGTGAAATGCTAACTATAGAAAAAAATGAAAATGATTACGGTAGTTAGGCAAAATATACGTTATAGGTATAAATGTTCAACCCTTTTTTAAGACTTGAAATGAAAGATACTGATAATGATAAATGAGTTAGGTCAAATCTTTGTCACACTTGTTTAAAAAAAAGGTTATTCTAATAGTATTGTAGTAAGTTATCATAGATTGTTAGCAGCTAGTTTACTTTGAAGTATTTAACCCATTTATTATGACATTTATTTACTAAAAGTATTAGAGGAGGTTGTTTTCAGTAGATACGTGACAAACTGCTTTAACACCAAAATACAAAAAAGCTTCTGACGCCTTCTCAAACATTTATAATAGATGGATTTATATTCAGACTTTATAAGTTTGAGTGCTTTTGAAACTAATTAATAACATGGTTTTTGTTCATAGCAAATCAAATGTAATATCCATATTTCCTGAAATAGAAAACCATTAAAAGCATCTGTATTGCAATATCTACAGACGAAACAAAATATGTTACTTTACCATTTCCTTAATCTAATATTTGTTTCATTCTAAGTGCTTATTATAACAAACCATATCCAGTTTCATGGCCTTATAAAAATTATATTTTTATTTTGAAACTCGTTTTATTCAAGTATATACATGTTCGACTAAATGCAAAAGCCTAATATTTGATTGCTATTATTTTTTGATTTAGTACATATCCTTTTTTATATTATTAATAAAGAAATTCACGTGATGCACATAAATACTCTCTTAAAGTAGCATTGTAGCCTTTTGTTACCATCCCTACTCTATGGTTTAGCAATACAGTAAGTAAAGTAATGTTTATATCAAATATATATTTTCAGTCATGAAAGTATGCAGGATAATATGTCCCTTCAGTTTCAAGTAATAAACACAATTGAAACAGTTTGTATGGTAAAGTAAATATGTGATTCAGAGAAAAAAAGTCCATGCAACGACGTAACATGTAAGTATGTCTTTGTTCTCCATACATTTGGCAAAGCATTGTATTCAGATTAATTAACAGTAACGGCGAAAATGTTATTTGTTTGGCAATAATATCAAGACAATCTTAGGAAAAAAGAAATAAGTCCGTTGTGTTGATAATAATTCATTAATATGCGTGCCTTGAGTGATGAAAGCATTGTTGCTTATACGCATTATATATAATTAAATGAAATAAAATAAAGTAGAAAAAAACACTTCTTACTTTTAGTTGATATTTTCTAAGCTAGTGAGATGGAAATATGATTAGGATAGAAACACACACACAAACAGATTCCACTTATTTTAAGTCATTGCAAATCTTGGATATAAAAATGAAGCAGGCTTTTTGTTTCAAAAAATAAATTGACACATTTCATTCAAATATGAATATATTTTTGAATAAAAAAGCTTTTTTGAAAGAGTCTTCCTGGATATACCACATGGAGTCTATATCTCAAAAAGAATGAAAATGTTTTGTCATAATTTATATCGAACAGTTTTTAACATGGCCAGTGCACTTAAAAGTTATCACAAGTATGCCTCTTGAAATTACATTAATTTTAATCTCTTAGAATTATATCCAATTATCTGTGATCACTTCCTTGGTTTCTTTCCAGTTTAAAGGCGAATCCGACTAAGCTATAAATTGATGAAGTCCTGAGTGTCTAATTAGCTGTCTGACCAATTGGCTATTTCTGAAAATTACAAAGATGTTTGTCAGATAATTCCCAGATAAAATTGATCAAGGAACAAGGAAATAATTTATCTTTGTATAGTGACAATTGTTAGTATGTAGATGTATATTCGAGCTCTTTGCCGATGTAAAAAGTCACTGTCGTGGCTGAATATATTTACAATTTTTTCTCTAGAAAAACGATAGGGTAACGTTAGAATATTTACAAAGTGTATATGAAATTTGTTATAAAATATCTATATTAAGTCATTTCACGTATTAACATAGTCCTTTAAAATTTAGATCACTCTAGAATGTAGTCTTTTTCACATTTACCAGTTCGTTGTGTCAATCTATCTTTACGACTTGACCTAAGGTCATCAAAATGCATTAGATGATAAAGGGCAGCGATTTTGAATTGTATACAAAATGCTCAAAAGTAGACTTGCCTCCAAAAGGATGACTTTTTTAAATATCAACTAACTTCAACTTATTGATACTTTAGTTTTTGAAGGCTAGTACCTATTTCTATTATCATTGATATAAAAACAAACATTATTAAAAATATCTAAATGTAATTGTTTTACTTGTTAAATTAAAATATACATCAGCTGGAGCAAATATAATTTCATTCGCGCTGTATTTGATTTTAAATGTACCTAAAAGATACAATAACGTCCCAAAATACAAGAAACTTGTGCTGTTATCAATATTTACATATACAATCATTTATGACACTCTAGTACCAGTTTATTTTGTTGTAATAGGTGCAAATAAATATCTTATAGAGATGCCCGTCTGTATTTGATTCAATAAACAGACAAATGCAAAACTACAAAGTGTTTGAATACATAATAATGGAGTAAGTCATATACATTTTGTCATTTTGTTTCTTGTTATACCCATTTATTTATGTTTGTTAAATCTGAACGCAAGTGGAAATAGATGTACCTGTTTTGTTTATTTGATTTGTTCCTCATTTGAATAAAACGGCCATGTATATACAAATATAAAACGTATTTTTTCTGTATCAGAATAATGCTTGTAAAATCATTTACATCTTGTTATTAAATAAATCAAATTTTATATTTATCTACAGACCATGAGTATCTCAATTTCGACAACGCCCTGATTAAATGTAAGTGTGCCTTAGAATTGTCTTGAGGGTAATTTATTAACACATGATTTAATTCTTGGATTAAAATATATGTGTGATATATGTAGATTTTACTAAGAAGTTTAAAAGGAAAAAAAAAACGTTTTTATTTGTTTTGTACCGACGTAACAAGATCATGATACTCCCGAAGTATTCTCCAATATTATTATCCAATAAAACTATTCTGTTTTTTAAAGTTCCTGAAGATATTTTAAGATAATATTATCTGCTTCTGTTTCTAGATTATTGTATTTCGAAGAAAAATATGACTATAAAGAAGTACCAGAAAGCTGTCAGATTACAGAAATAACATGAGAATGTAAGGAATGCGGAAAATACCAATGAAGAGCATGAGCATCCTAAGAATTTGCATGTAGAATGTGCTTTGTCATTCAATGTAGACCAAAATCAAACAATAACAAACCGACTTATAACTACAATAACTATCAAATTATGCAAATATCAAAACACCCTTTGTAAATGTCTCTCAATTATTTATACAGAATTATTTACAATAACTGAATTTATTACAACCTGTTTACAAATATCTAGCGATATTTATTTCCTTGAAAGGTTTTTAATGTCTGTGGCCAACGTTTTATGTTAGTCTTATTTTGTTATGTCCATTTTCTTATTTTGTTGTGCTTTGGATTCTTTACATGCTATTTCTTTATATACTCACATTTACATATTAAACTTTATCAAATGATATGAAGGTTTGACAATATTCAGAATACAATTTGTTTTCCCTGATATTTCAGACATAGTAACAGTCAACAAGCTGTCAGAGAATCTTTATGATTGTTTCAATTGAAAAAGGAAACTGATCTGTCTTTTTGACTGACTTAATACAACATATGTATCAATGACATGATGTGAGTTTAAATTGTGCTGTCAAACAGTATGAAATGAATAAACAAGGAAACAATGCTGATAAATAAATCAAGTAACACTGAGACGTGTGATATGATTGAAAAGGTGTCATGTGCATAATATACTTTGTCAACTGTAGAGAGATTGGCTGGCTTAAAATGCAGCATCTTAGATATGAGAATAAACATGCATTATTTTGTTATCATTTAAGTAATAAAAATTGAACAATATTCAAGTGTTACAACATAAATCATTGAGTTTGTTCATTTATATATTGTTTATTTTGTTAAAGTAATCTTCATTTGTATAATAATTGAATGTTATTTAAGCTTTTGTTTTGTGTTATATTACATTCATATTTTAGATGGAATTTCAGCTGTATGGTAACACTTTTCTTTTTTGATTAAATTAAACTGTTTTGTTACACATTTAGGAATGATGGTAAGTCGAATAATTTACCGACGCAAGACAATACTTCAAGATGGTATTCTTATATAAAGCCTGTTTAGTCTCAAATCCTTATTAATAGAAATCTCAATATGTTCTATAAACAAATATGAAACATTTTATATTAATTAACACTTTAATTTCAATAGTTAGTTTCAAAAAAATGAATATCAACATGTCTTACAAACTATCCTTAAATCAAAGTTCAAGGTATTCAATTCAGCCATGAAGTAATTAAAAGACGATTATACGTAATGTAAGTCGGTCAATGTATTGAACTTATTGTCTTGGAACTTAATATCCATTTAATACACTGTATTGTTATATGATAATCCTCCTTAGCAATGAAAACAATTTTACAATCCTGAATTTGTTTTAATATAACGAATATTTTTTGCCATGTTAAACGTTTCAATTTACCATAGTATTGCATAGAATAAAGTCAAATTAAACTGTTACAGAGAAAAAAATGAGTCGATATAGTTTATGATATCTTCAGTTGTCTTCGAATGTTCAGACCCCAGTGAACTCTCAGAATCTATGTTCACATGTTGTATACCATCAAACAAACTCTTAAATATGGTAATGTCAAATTCTAGCGGATCATATGACCATATATGATGTCAAAGAGAACTTGAGAAATAATTCCGGAAAGCTCACTCTAATACAGATACTTCAAAGGTGTCAAATATTTTTTAAAGAACTTTCATATCACATTCACCTTTCAATCATAAAGTGCAATTTTTGAAAGACATTCAGTTTTGCACTGAGTCTATCTTTTGCTAATCGGTCAAGTATATATAAATTGCCTATTGTAGAAAAGAAGCCACAAGTAGATATGTCTTATTGCAAAGACTTGTTTGTTTTATCATTTTGAGCTTGTCTATTAGACAGGTTGCTTTCTAACAAAGTAACAAGAAAAGCATTGATGCAAAGCATCAAAGGGCGTCCAAGCAAGAAATGCAGAAAGTGAAGATGAACTAGTAGACATATGATGTCAAGATATTCTTATAAACTTTTCAATGGTTAATTGGTTTTTACCAAAATGAACGGACGGAAGACATTGTTCATTATGAACTTAGATTGGCACGCTTGAGATTAGAATATTACTTGTTATTTCTTTATGATCTTGATTATTAATAGCAACGGATATACATGTATACAATCATTTATAATCCATATGTGTAACGCATGATCAACACCACACTTGTGGAATTGTCCCTTATTATGTAATCGCTATTAGCGAAGACCACCCTCTTAAGGTATCTGTTCACATTTAGTAAAAATATGACACTGGTTATATTACCATGTCATGTTGAGCATTATTGTTTATTATACAATAACTGTAATATCTATTTTAATAACAAAAATACAGATTTTATTAATATTGTTTTCCTCTCTTTTTTGTGTTTTTATGTGCTATTTTAATACTGAGTTTTTTACGTTTACTACTCTTTTTTATTAAAATTGTAAAATAAATTTTAAGAATCCAATTGTCATATTGACCGACGATTATAAGTCAAACCTTAACTGGAAAAAGTCAGTAAATTATGGTTAATCTTTCAATATAATTATAATATTGTTTATTCTTAAAACCATGTACATTTGTATTTTTCATTTTTTAAATTATCAATCAATTAAATAATTAATAAAATCTAATTTGTAACTTTGAATAATTCCTCGGCATCTTTACTAAACACGAATGACAAATTAAATAAAAAAAAGTTGATAGTGTCATATTAAAACCATAAAAATGTACCTTTTTTCACAATTATTGTACATATTTATTGTTTTTTTTTATCTCATATAGATAAAAATGAAACATGCTGTTGTTGTTGGTGTTTTTTTTCGAATTGTATGTTTATGTATAATAAATTAATAAATTTGAGAGTTGATCTATGTTTATTAATTATTGTAACCAAACTAAGTGACAAACATTCATTTTGGAAAAAGCTTATTTATCTGTAAAATATTTGTTCTGTTCTGTTCTGTAACGATATCAAACATCTACTCCAAAACCGGGAGAGACCGGACAATAAACGTGTGATACTATTCGCCGGTCACTAGTATCCCGGTCAAAATAGACCGGGAGAGACCGGAATTACCGATAGGAGTACATCCCTCTATAAATAGATTTTCGGAATATTTAGGTCATCAACTCGGCATTTGAAAATGTTTGCATTGCGAAATCCTCAAGTTCGCTATTCATTGTACATATCGCAACATTTCATTTTTAATATAAAATACCATGATAACCCACTGTGTACTACAAAATGATAAATAAAAAAACCCGAAGAGCGCGATTTTTTGACGGAAAAGGTTATTTCATTTGAAAATGTTTGCATTGCGAAAACTCTACTTATTCGCTATTCATTGTAACATATCGCGACATTTCATTCTTAATTAATAATCAAACATCCTCATACCGATCGGAATGATCGGCTTTTATTATGACTGACTAAAAGGCTCGAGAAGTTGCTGTCGCCCTTTCACAAAATCTGATTTCATTCCATAAGGGCGCCGCGCTTCGGCGCGGACGCCACTAATGCTGTGAGTTGACAACACAGTTCTGCTCAATATTAACTTCACATTCTGTTTTCAATGAAACCTATATAATAAAAATGATTTAAAAAGATAACATTTCAACGGTTGTTAAAGATATTAACCCAAAGAGATTCAGTTTTCATAAAACAGGTTTGAACTCCATATATTCTGCTATAATTGGAATCCGTTTTAGTCAATGGCAAAACCTATGAATAATTTATAGAAGATTGATTTCTCAATAGCATTTCCTAGAATGTTATACAAATATAAAAGTATAATATCTTAAATTGTTACTATATACTAGGCATAAATAGTGACAGCTAGAGCAATAACAACATCAATTAAGTAAGTTCAATTATATTCCTCAATGCTTAATAAAATATTACTATTTTCCTTCAGTATTTTTGTATCTATATTCTGTAAGATAAATACTTTTTGAAGAATACAAAGTAATCTTTGAAGAAACAACAAAGAAACATTTCGAGTTAATATACAACTTTCTGATATACGGCTAGCTTTTTGACAGAGAGAAATTCTATTTTTTTAATTTGTGTGTCATATACCATCTCTCCAATGGGAATCAGAAACAAAATTAATATTGTATCCAGTCCATTCTTCAGAGAACTTATTGAAAGTTATTTATTATTAAAGTTACAAGCAGTCTTGAATATGGACTGTTTAATTGAAATACCTTTAAAATATAAAGAAAGTAAACAGAATAAATCATACCAATGTATTTCGATTCAATGATTACCGAGTCACACAAATTCCTTAAGTCGAAGTTAGTTGAAACACCCATTAAACTGAAGCTATGATTACGGAATTTAATTCTTATATTTTACTGTCTTATTTTTCTGCCTTTAGTCAATGATTGCTCATAAATACAATCTGGACACTGCGAATACGCAAGGAGATTGCAAGAACATGTGATCTTTATAAGAGACAATGGTTCTGTTGATCTATATTCATAAAGTTCTGATATTATTCTCGTGTTTTTTATTGTTTTTTGAGTGCTTTTTTGTTTCATGGACAAACTTAAAACTCAAATTTTGTGTAAAATAACTCAGTGAGTTCCTAGCAAACGTAACATAAACTGTTCACAATAAAATGTAATGAGATCTGAATGCAGTGTTAAATTTTTTAGGGGGAAGTATTGTTAAACAGATCATAAATATCTGAGCAATTTAACTAGAAAGTTAAAGAAGTATCATATACCTTTTTTTGAACTCTTTACAATGGCAAGAACTATCCTTTACATTTTAGTTTAGAACTGTTTTAGAATGACAAAAACTATCCTTTACATTTATTGTTAGAATGGCCAATGAGATTTTCAGACTTTATTTTCTTTGTCTTAAAGACACCAATGAAAACTCTTTTTATATTCCCTGTAAATTTTACAGGAAGTCAAGGTGATTTTAGAGAGGCATTCGGTCGTAACAAACTATTTCGTAAATATAAAAGCTGTTTTAAAGTTCAATTCTAATTAGTACGGAAGAGCATTAGTGCCAGGTGACTGTGTTTTTTTTATTAACTCGAAATTTCGAGTTACTAACTCGAAATTTCGAGTTACTTTCTCGAAATTTCGAGTTACTTACTCGAAATTTCGACTTACTTATCTCGAAATTTCGAGTTACTAAGTGAAATCACACTTTCCACATGTCCGTGTTAACCGGATGTTTCTTTTTCTAAAACACACATACAACCATCATATGGAGATACAACAAGTCCAAAACCCACCGTATTGTAAACTGTGCAACATTCAAGTGTTAAAAAAGTTATAAATGGCGTGTAAACGCCAGTTATTCTGTCACGTTTCTTTATACTTATAATGTTTTTGTAACATTATTCATTATTTACTAAGACTTTGATTCATATTGTGTTGATAAAAGTTGATAAAAGTGGAAGTCATGTTTTAGTCATGTTAGGAATAATATAAAAGTAACCGATTTAACAAGAAATATAGTCAGACCAACAAATTTGACAAAGGCCCCATTACCCCTTTTTTGGCCACTCTGCGATACTTTCCTCAGATGATCCACATGTGAAGTATATGATCGTTTTATTTACATGGATGAGGAGAAATGTTGAGTTAATAAAAAACACACACCTGGCACTGATTCTCCTCCGTAAATTAGTATCTGAAGCAGGAAGTTTTTCTAAAAATAAGAATTGATAGATGTTTATGTGAGAGTGTCCTTTATAATAAATCACACGTGATGTCAAATTCCTTGATGACTTAACAAATGCCATTCGTTAAAGAATAAGCATTTTAATTAGGCACGCTAAAACATAGACAATTTGCAGTTAGTAAGAGTATATAGCAAGAATAATCTCGGAATCGCGTGAAACTTAATTAACAGTGCAACCATTAGATTATCCTACCATTAAACAAACAAATCCTTCCGTCTGAAAATGCAAACAACTGTAAGTCGTTCGAATTACAGAAGATTCCTTTGCATTTAAACATTAAAATATTAAACAAATCTGCATTTAAAGATCTGTGTCCATATGGTTAACATGAAATACCAGACATGTTTATGTGCAAGATGTTTTTAAGATGATTGTATTATTTTTTTAAATTTTTAAATGATGCCAGCCAGAACAAATTATTTTTTTTGTGTGTGCAAAATGTCTATGTCTCCTTAGGTGTAATGCAATAGTATAACATTTTCAGACATTTTTGTTATAGAATTAAAGATATATATCATGATCATTTTATATCATGATTAAAATTAAATCATACTCATGTATCATTTTATTTTAATTGCTCGCTTTAATTTTAAAAAATATAACTTCAAGAATGGAAGAAAAAATCACAATTTTAATGGTTATATTAGATTTTGCCCAATCGAAATATAAGCTGCGTGAACAGGTGGAAAAAAAGTTTCCCCAAAATAAAATAGTTTTTTTAACATTTGCCCCAAAAAACAAAATTTTTTTTCCTTTTAAAAACCCCAATTAAAATAATGTTAAATACTTACAATAATAATGAACGATATTTACTCACGTGGCGAAAGGAAAATTCTGTAGATATCAATTGAAATTTACCTTTAATTATACATTCAATTAATAAAAAAGTGTGGAGCACTCGTTTTAAATTTATATGCCGATTTATGTTTTATCCTACACATTTTTGATATGTCTACTGATCGGAATCATATTTGATTTAGCTCAACTTGACAATGAAAATATGAGCATATATCTCTTTAAAGTACAAGATTCAATATCGACATTAACAGTGCGCAACAATTAAAGGTCAAGTGAAATCTGGAAATCTTGAAATGAGATGTACTAAAATATTTTGTGTAACGTAAAAAAAACAGCAATAATTATTGTAGAATCAAATTTATCTTACATTCCCTACATTAATTAGTGCACTTATAGCGTTAATGTGAAATTATTCTAATTTTTGGCGCTGTTAAATCTAGTTGAATTAGTAATTTATGTCAAGAGATTTACTACTATAATACTGATTGACCAATAATATATATGAACTTACAAATATATTCCGAACGAAATTTCCGTTGGTCCTCTGCATTATTTAATGTTTTTGCGCAATAAAATATGAAATTGAACTCATATATAATAGCAAAATTTAATGTTATATCGACTTTAAGCTGTGCACACGATGGGCCTAATGTCACAAAATTAAGCTCTGTTTTAGAATTTGAATGGTGTTTCTATTAATCAGTTAATTAAGACAAACTATTTATTCTTTTCATTGTAGTACAAAATGTAGTCATATTTTTCTATGTAAGGGATTATCCTCCACTCAAATTAATATGAATACATTGTAATTAATATGAAGACATTCTTATTGATAGGAAGACATTATTGTAATTATTATGAAAATGTTGTTATTAATATGAAGACATTATTATTAATACGTTGTTATCATTATGCAATATTAAGATGTTGTACTTGCTGGCGTAACTCGAGTTCTTACTGAAATATGCGAACATTCAATTTACACTTCAGTTCTAAGGCTGTAAACATGCAAACTTTAATTAGATATTTAATTTGCTGGATTTCAAATATTTTTCCTTTATTTGAAATTGCTTTCTTAAATTAATATGACACACATTTCATTCTTAGAGTGTTTCAGTATTTATTTTACAAAAATCATGGTAATTTTAGTCGCATGCTACATTGTGTATTATGTATTCGAAACAGCAGTTTGCATAGAACACTAAGAGTTTCGAAGTATAATTCAAAATTTATTAGGTTTTTGCGCTAGAATTGGCCCTTTTAATCAACGGGGCATAACTCATAAAAATGTAAAAAATAATAACCGCTCCCTGACCGCTGTTCACAAATCTGATACTACGAAAACTAATCCGATCATGTGGAGGTTAATAACTACCAAATATTTCTCCCTATATATATCGTATAGTAAAAAGGCCAAATATGAGGCAAAATATCTCAAAATCCGCTACATACAGTATGCCACATGGATACCTTTTCTGAAAGATCTTCAAAAATGAGTTGGTTTAAAGAATAAACATGATATGTTTTTCAAGGCAGGGTATCACGATGTTTGATCGGATCTTTTCCATGAGGTGATTTTACGTCCGCACCGAAAGGGATCAGTTAGTATTAAACAGAGACCTCTGTCGTAAGAAAACGCACTACAAAAATTGGTTCCCAGCTTCGTTTGTTGATAACGTCAACATTGTTATGAAGACGATTTTGTTTTAATGAGTCAATGTTAAACAGCATTTGAAATTGCGAATGATGTTTTGATTGTTTTGATTAAATGTTGAACATTTTATTACAAATGAATTAACACATATTCGGGGAGGGGTCCCAAAACTGAATACCCAATGTTGATTTTATTGGATTTTAATAAAAATATTTCATTATTTTTAAAGGGGGAAACAACATGTTTTTTTAAAATATTACAAGGGAAAAAAGTGTATAAAAATTTAAAATTAAAGTTTTTAAAAAAAATTTTAAAAAATTTTTAATATTTTAAAAAAACGAAAAACACTTTAATTTTCAAAAAACCAAAACCCAACATCAAATTTTTAAATAGGTCGCTACTTTCCCACCCAAAAATTTTCAAATTCCCGACCTTAAAAATTTTTTTAACAACATGTAAAAAACTTACTTTTCAGCATTAATTTTTAAAAAAACACGTTTAAAATGAACCAAAGCCCCCCTCTATCCGGTGCGGGGAAATTGGTCTTTATCAATAAACCTTCTGTTCTACAATTTTTATCCCAACCTTTATTTTTAAATTTTTTTAATGTCATAAATTTTGTCTTTTTAATGATGGCTTCTTGAAAAATTTGCTTAATTTCTTTTAAAGATTCTACGTTTTTTTTCCCCCACGGGTTTTGACGTCCCAAAATTTAGAAAAACGGGGCGATATCGAAAAAAAAATTAAATAATTAAAAAATCCCAAAACGGGGGAATTTTGCATATAATTTTTTAAAAAGTTTGTGAAGTTTATAAAAGAAAAAATTTTTGCAATTTAAAAAAAAAGGGGCAACGCGTAAAATTTTTTTCCTATTAAAATATTTGGAATAAAAATTAAAGGGGGAGTAAAACGTAAAGTTTTGGGGACGGGCAAATATTTTTCTCAAAGGGAAAATTTTTTAACACTTTTTTGATAAAAAAACAATTTCCCGAAGGGGAAAAAAATGGGGTGAAAACCATTAACAACAAAGGTATGTAGAAATGTTCCATAAAAATGTTCTTTTAAAAGTCCTGTCAGATGCCTGCATTTCGATGAATATCTTCAATTATATACATGTACAACAAATCAGGGTATAACTGTCTGCAAAAGTTGGTATCAATCGCTGAAAAACTGCAACGAATGGATATAAATACCTCGAGGACTGAAAAACAATTTAGAATATTGAAAAATATAATTAAAAGGCCACCTAAGTGGAAATTATAAAAACATAAATAATTAAAAAAAAAATGAAAAGGCTAGTGCAGTCGCAATGTCATCATGTTATGTGTATGACGGTACAACATAAACTTCCATGTTATCATATGTAACAATTTTGAATTGTATATATCGGTTAGTAGGAACAGTGACATAGATAACATCTATGTCTCTGGTAGGAAATGAATCAAATTTACGTTTCAAAAATATATGATCAACTGGAAGTAGCAACGATTTGTACGTAAGTCATGATTCACTGGTAGACTTAATTATATTATAAAATCTAGCAGACATTTAATTCAAAAAATTTCTACACATATAAAAATTCATTTATTAACAGCTAGCCATCAGTTATTCTATTTTCTCTCGCAGCTAAATACCCTGCACTATGCGTGAGACTCAGTTTTAAAGCAGGAATCACGCTCTCATGCTATGGCTTTAATTTCTCACGTATTTCACATAATTGCAGATATTCTTATTTATTTTAAACTAGCTGACTCGCGGTATACGTTTACTAGCGCATTTTTGAGGCGACCTGAAGCCGCGATCATTTCTCGATTAGAGGCGAAAGATCCGTTGATTTATTTTGTATGTTCAGAGGCGGAGAATTTTGCATATTAAATACAGATTCCCTTGTATTGAAGGCGATTATGTAGGATTCTCAATTTGTGTGAATATGGTTGTGGGATCGAGAAGCTTGTTTATTTGTCTGCACATAATACAGAGCTATGTAGAGCCTATGAAAATAATGAACTATGCATTTAATGTTTTATATCTTCTTATTTTTTAATATTGGGTTTAACGCCGCTTTCAACAGTATTTGAATTATAGCGGAGAGAATTTAACGAAACCAGTGTTTCTCACAGTATCAACTTCTCTTTGGAAATGAATGACAGGAGTCCGAGGTGGACCTTGAAACATTTCATACACAGTAAACAATTCTAAAGGATAATCTATAAGTACAATACGCAATCGTGTCTCGAATCCATGCCTTCCGAATTCAGCGTAAGACCACTTTATCGATTACACCGTGGCAACAGAAGAATATTCAAAGTTAAAAACCTGATTATGATCTCCCTTAACCTTTTCACTTATATAAGCGTGTTTCGACGGCTTTTTGTCCCTCCCACCTTTTTGAGGCATCAAACAGTGAAAAAATGCCCTATTAAGGCCCCAAACACAAAGAAAAGAAAATTTTGAACATGTGACAGGCTAAAAATGGCCTCAGGTCGATCTTAGGGTAACTAGTAACCGACGCTGAAAAGCCTTTTACTCTATCTCAATTCATTGAGAAGTTGCAGCACTTTGAAATCAGTTTGATGGGGGAAAAAAACAATGCAAAATAGTGATTTTTGGCAATTTTGAGACGTCCCCCCGTTGCCATGGTAACAGAAAATTTACCATTGAGCATGTTGTTACAGAGGCTATGGTGTAGTCAACATTTGTGCCAAGTTTCATTAGTATTGAAGCATTTTTCATAGTTTCATAGCGTTTTGAACTTGTTACAGGAGGCTTTTCAATGAAAACGGCCATTTTTCGCAATATGCTCATGGGGTAAAAGGTTAATAAGGGAGAAGTCCACTTTATTATTTACATCATAAACACGTTTTTTTGGTGCGTGTTTTGAGGTGTTTTTTTAAAGCAAACTGTATTGTATAAAAAAATGAACAAGATAACGTCAACATAATACATTATTCATATTCAGTTGTTTAATAATTATATTTTGTATTTAATTAAAATATACAGTATAACCTTTACAGAGAAATGCCCTTTGTTGCCTAGAGTGGTTGCTCTACAGAGGTAAAATGTAGTGGAACTCTATAGAAATAAATAATACTTTGAGGGCGGCTATGATATACTGTAATGAAAAAGCGGTAATGAATCCGAGTTGAGTAATGGTTATATTATGTGTTTCACATTTGAGTCTGCAGTTGCGAATATGCTTATATATTTCTTTATTCAGTATGATTTTGCTTCCAAAATAGTTTATAGTTTGTCACATAAGTGCTCATTTTCTAATTATCATGACATTTTAATTAGATTATAAGTATATAATCTATGTATTGCACAGACTTAAAAATGGTAAGCAAAAATAAAAATGAAATAAAGGTTTTTGTTTCTTGTACAGTTTGTTTTTAAATATTCTTAAAGGGACTCCACTGAGGTTGAAAAAGCCAAACACATAACATTTGAATTTCTTACATAAATGAGCTGGGGCACTTTAAACAAAAATATATGCGAAGATAGTTAAGAAATATACTTTGAAATAAATTAAAAAACGTATTTTTATGCTTTTGTTAGCCCGATTTGGGTGAAAAGCGTTTAAACGCTTTTCATTTTGAATAATTATTCTGGAAAAACGAAGTGCGCGAATGCTCTGCAATTTTGCACAAAGATTAATGGTCTAAACGTACATCAAATGGTACATTTATCTGAAAAAAAATATTTTCAGTTCCATCATGTCAAAAAACCTCAGTGGAGTCCCTTTAACATATTTGAATATTATTTCTGAATTTTATTTATCACTTATTTCGGCACATTTGTATGCATATCTATTTTAATTGTATTTTTACGATGTGTTTTGACATCGAAGCTCGTCTGCCTTTATGTGATTCTATGAGTGGCTGAATGTAACGTAAAATAAATATTCTACGGGTATAAGCTAAGCGACCTAATATTCTTACTTCATTCATACAGCAATATGTGAATCTTATTTTTTTGCTGAAACTAGTTAATTCATATAATAATATAACACTTTAACAACATTACATTATAAAATTAGAATTAAAAGATGTATAAGACTGTGTCCTGCAAATTAGGAAAGTATTTTAAAAGGGATTGTCGTATTAAACATTGTAAATGTGCTCATCTAGCGCATGCTTTCAATGAGAAAATAATCAACAATTTAAAATATATACATTTCATCAAGTCCCTATGTTGTTTATACTTACTATCGTAATGTTTGACGTAAGAAAATTGTTATTTGGTATTATTCTTTGAACTCCAACATCTTTTAACGTCATCAAAATCATTACGTTTCACTCACCCTTTATTTTATTTTAAAACAGTAATAGCAAAATATCTTACGCGTTGACCCTATATTTTTATTGCATAAATATTTTCCTTCACTATCTCACTACACGCCCGGAAAATTATAGCAAAATTCACCGTGTTGAATTTATTTTATTACACAATCTTATTTGCGATATCGCGCGATATTTTCATCAATTATGGACGTCAGAACGTAGAGAAAAATGACGTAAAATCGCAGACTATTAAGTAAATGTTAAAGAAAGACATCATTACAAAGACGTACATTTTACTGAACATTATAAAATTTTAAAATGAATGAAATCGGATGAAAATTGATAAGAACAGACCGGTTTTATGATAAAAATACTCAATTTCACCGCCACCGATAGAGGGCGCTTTGACGTCATAGTAACCGCTGTTGATTTATAAAATAATACTGCAAGGAAGTAAAAGCTCACATATTTATATGTTTGGGCATACCAAAAATCATCAAGATCTGAGATGTTGCTCATAATTCGGTCGGAAAGTAGCGAGCTTACCTTAATATCGCAAAAGTAAAAACGGAAAAATTGGAAATGTCATAAAGCATAATAAGTGAACTGGCGGATAATCCCTTCCATATTTTTCATGCTCTTTCATACATCCATTTCAATGAAAAGATATAATTGTTTTTGATCTTGCAACTTAGAAATGTATTAAAAGGATTCTCATAAAATCATGTAAAAAAACCCTTTTCAATTATTATGAAAGGAAAATATTATATAGTATTGCCTCTAACTCAGAAGAAAATGTCATTTCGTTTGGAACGCATGACATTATCCAAGTAATATTTCTCTCTAACATAATGGTTGCTAGGCAAAGGAAACTGATAAAATGTTGTCACAAATCATACATACTAAGCATTTAGAAGGATCATGCAAACGTTCACACATTGAAAACATTAATATAAAGATCTCATTCATATACTAGGGTAAATAAACATGCTAGTCGAAAAGAGCAAATATAATGAAAAGAGCATACGGATAATAAACAAACTGTTTGGTCAGTTTGACTTTAGAAAATGGCGGACGTGCAGGCATGAATATCATAATAAGTAATAATTTCTTTTCCAAGCCTACCTTTTTTCTCTGACACTTAAAAATAACAAATATAAAAAACAAGACAGCAATCGATTAAATAATAACTTACATTAACAAATCACTTTGGGTTCATTTGTCAAATGTGATGGTCACATTGGAAAATTTTATGACGCATAAAACACATATAATATCGTTTTGGATGTTGAAGCCAAAAGACTTCACAAATTATTCTAGCAATTTTTATCGTTTTGGTATAAAAATGACATGCATTGCATCTTGAAATGATTTTTTTATTAATAATTGCTTTAAATTCATGTCTAGACACTAATATTATGGAGCCCATCTGTAATTGTCTTTGTGATTATTGTCGAGAGTCCCAAATGTCAATCATTATCCTTTTTCTTTCATAAAATTCTATAATATTGAAATAAAAATGGAATATATTGATCTCATTACATAGCTGTTACATTAGATAGATGAGTGAAGTATAAAATTAATATTATTCTCTTAAAATAAAACAAAATTGTCTGAATGATTAAAATAATCACGCTACTTTAAACGTTTTAAGTATGAATTTTTCTTTGAACCGGATGATGCTCCCCGGGTAGGTGTTAGACACAGAATAGTATTAGAGTTAAGTCCCTGACAAATTCAAAGTGCAAAACTTAACAAAGGGCAGTAACTGTAAAATTAAGCAAGGCAGATTTAAGGTTCTTTTTCACTGCACTTTATATTTAATGAGATCAATCTACCTACAAACCTCTTATGATTTCAGAGATATGTCTCGGACAAAGTTAAAAGTAAAAAATAAAAACGAAGGACAGTAACTCCTAAATAAGGCAAGGCAGAGTTATGGCTTTTTTGCACTGCACTTCTATTCTATTCAATGAGATCTATCTACCTACAAAGTTTCATGATCCCTCTTTTTGTTTCAAAGTTATGGACAAGAAAAGCGGAGGGACGGACGGACGGACAGACGAAGCGGCGACTATATGCTCACCCTTTGGTGAAAAAAATCTTCTTTTGTTTATACGAAAAGAACATATTATGTTTTTATTAAAACCGAAAAAAAATTATGTGACAACAACAGTAAAAATAAACGTTTATATATTTATAAATTTATATTTACACAAATGTCGAGTTGTGTTTTCCATATCAGTGTTTATATCATAGTAAACAAAGTATGGTACAAAAAATAGTAAAGGAATACATATTTGACAGAGGTTTATTGTGAAGCAGCATGCTAAATTATGATTAAGTAAGATTTGTTTCACAAGGTTATCAAAGAAACATCAATGCTAGAAAACATTACTAAAGTCACAATCCGTAAGATGTCATTCATATCGTTTTGATATTAAAAGCGGCGTCTAAATAGTAATAACTTTCAGTTTAAAATTACTTAACGATAATGTATTGAGGCAGCAAAAAAAAGAAGATTATTACCTTCTAAGAATCTTGGAATTGAACAAAAATAAAATGTCAATTGATATTATTTCAAAATGTGACATAATTATGATCATAGCCAATTTAATAAGAGCAATTTCATGTAATAAAATCGTTCATGACTGAATAATTAGGGACATTGATTATGAGCATTGTCCTTGAACTGGTAAGGCTAAGGTATGAATCTTTTTTTTTAAATCAACATGTAAAAGTAGTGCAAATAGTGCAATGGTATAACGTTATTCCAACTTCAAATAGTTGATATAAGGATATATAGACATCTGTTACTATCACGCTTCTGTCGGACAAACACACACATATTGGCTAAATTAACCATGAATCTAAGCATATTATTTTCAAGCTTCTTTTCTTCTGACTCGTTACTCATTCGAATGACGAGCAAATGTCAGATTTGATTTCATATAATCCCCTTATGTTTATTCAAGATGGTCAGTCAATGTTGTAACATTGACATTGTGTCTTAAATTCACTGTAATCTCTAATCATGAAGGTGTCTGATGCAATATTGTGTGATCTCGCATACATTTTAAATGAGCAAGACAATATTTGTTCTTCGCCTGATAAATCTCACAATTTGTATATCAATTTATTATGCGCACTGAAGGCAGAAAATTCTTGGCATGTACCTAACTTGCATGAACTTAAATGTTTTACAAAATGCCTTTTTCGTTTCGTCGGCTAAAATTAAAATTAAATTACACTGTTTCTGAATCTATTCATTCTAAATATCTAAAAATAAATGGTAATAAAAATGAACATGTGATAAATATCAGCTTTCCGAAAGACATATTAATTTTGTAAAAGTATATTTTTTACCTTATGTGGTGAAATTGGTTGCGCAATTTTTGAAATTTCTATTTTTCATAATATAAAATGCAACTTGCATAATGCTTATTATAAAAAATGTTTGTTTTTTTCTTCAAAAACTCTTCAAAGAAACTATCTCCTGAGAAATCAAAATAAAGGATATCTTTTGAATGCGTTGCACAGTTATGAATATGTTTATATTAAGTAAAAAAGAGAAAAAATCATGAGAAACGCTAAAAAGTCATAAGAATCGCTAATAAATAATAAGAATCGCTAAATAAGCCCAATACGGCAAAATTGAAATGCAGGCTGGGGTTCATTGAGCCTGTTCATGGACGGTACTGTCAAGTGCAAACTACCGTCCACGTTCCTAGAACCGGCTAAAACAGAATTCAACATTTAACATGAACTGGTACAATTTTTGAATTTTGAAACATCCGCTGATGTGTTCATATGGCGGTTATCATGGAACCTTCAATGTGACACGTAAGTGCCATTCCATAAAAAACGACATATGGTCCCCAAGTAAACAAATTAATGTGCCCTAAACGAGAAAACAATGATAGGCGGAACTAAATAGGATGGAATTTTGAAAGGGGATCAGAGGTTAAAGTCCACATCCGAGACATCCTTATATTGTGACCGGTATAGTCGTTCTATGGCATTTAAAAAAACTGTGAACTTTAAAATGAAAGTCTCATCAACATCAAATAAAATGTGTCTTATATCGCAAGAGGTTATTCGTAGTAAGTACATGTAATGCGACATTAGTGTTTAAGAAGCAATGGGGGGAACTTTGTTCATTACACATTCATTTAAAAATAAATTGGGTTTGCTTTTATCGCCAATTGAACGTCGTTTCATTTCGTTCATCTGATAAGATATCGGCTATGATGGTAATGTGTTTGTAAATAGAAATTATTATAAAAGAATACAGCGCTAGTTGCTATGTACTTTTGGTGACTTTACTTAGCGATAAACACACATTAACTACATTAACTTTTATAAAGTCTGAAGTATCAGACCATGTAAATAGATTTAATTATCGCCCGATAAATCATTAATTTTAAAATCAAAATATGAGTATAAATTGAATATTGTTACGCTTATTTAAATCTTGCTGCATATTTACAATTTTGAAGTTTTGAGAACTGTACAAATATAAAATTACGATTTTAAATACAGCAAACACAACCACAATCTAGACATGTCTTGATGAACTAGATTTAAATTAACTTATTAGTAAATTTTAACATTTTTTTAAAATCTTGTTTGTGAGAAAAACATGTAGCTGTTGGAACCACCTTCGAGTCCACATCCCTGAAGCAGCCTTAACTGATGTAATATAGGAGACGGATGTCCTGACCAAAGAAACGCTCGAACCAACTGTTCCTGTGTTAAGAGCCAGGCAACATAACTACAGCTCCCAAAATGAAGTCAAATTTAATTTTACCAAATCAACATTTGATATATTATTATAAGATTTGTAACGAGGTATTTGATATGCGTTGATATTCAGAATGAGAATCTATAAAAATACATGCATTTATTTGCCATTTGTAAACATTTATATTTTGTATTATTAAAATTGGTTAAATTACCTCTTTACAGTCATACAATCATTTTTCATTTATTTATCATCATTTCTTTTGCTTTGGAATGTGTTCGTTGATTATCACTCTTCTATATTGATATTTATTTTCAAATTATCTTTTAATTTTACAGCACTTTCAGAAGAAATGCATTTTCATGTAGTCCTTATTGATTCAATTTCTGACACATTTCTGCTACAAATGATAATTATTAACATTACAGATAGGTATATCGCGTCATGTCTTCTTATCTTTCTAGTTAATTACCTGTTTATCAATTTCCAGTCGCAAACATGCAACACACAGATTTCTTAACATTTATATTGCATTTTCTCCTTTAGTTGCTATAATCAAATTCATGCAAATACATGATAGATCTATTTTGTGTATGTAGACAAACATGAGAAGTCAATGAACAGCATAAAATACATTTAATTTCAGTTATCTGTATTTCTCAACTTAAAACCTACTATTAATCTGATTTGAATACAAATCGATATATCGCATGATAGTTTATTATATATGATTATAATTATGTACTGTAGATATTCATACTAACTACATATTGAACTTTTATCAATTAAATTATTTGAAGAAACACAGGTGAAGGCCAACGATGTTGCAAAAACTTTTGGCCCAACACTTTCGTATATATGTGTAATTATATTGATGTAAAAGAATTTATGTATACTTATATAATTATTAAACAAAATTCCAGGAAACAAAAATATAAAGATATATAGCATTTTAAAAGGTATTGACTTTTATATATATTAAGTAAGAATACGTATATCAAGATTCGTTTACAATAACTAGTGCTTTTTTCAACAAGTCAACCTTTATCGTTTTGTTTATTTGTAACAAATGATGAATAAATAATATGCTTGGTAATGGATACTGTAATAGAATAAATGTGTCATTTATTTGCAAAATCCTTTGTTTTGCAGATACGTATGATTCTTAGTCCGATCTACTTTCTCGAGCATCGGTTAAAATTTCATCTTTGATGAAATAAAACAGTTAAGAAGTTTTTATAGAAACTGTTATTGATGTAACAGAAAAAAAATACATGCACAAAAACATCATTCACGGACTTAAATCATTTAAATTTAATTTCAGTACATAAACAGATACATGCAAAATATAATTTATATGTTTATATGTTAAATCTAACTTTTTGCAATAATATTTTGTATTATCTGGTCTACAATTATTACATTTTCCATAAGTATTTCAAAGACTGACAAAAACCAATAAATGGTCATGGTTGATTTAGACCATTCACTTGATACCAGAGGCATGGGTCGTAAACTTTTGTAGAGGTCTTCTAGGCAATGTTTCTTCTCAAAATATCTTAAGATCTGGCCGTGTGGCTAAGGAATGCAAAATTTGTTGTGGTTTATTTGTAAATTTAATGTAAACAGAGTGACCTCAAGCGCATAGCTAATTCTTATCGTTGAGGAATAATGTATCACATTATATTATATTAAAGGCACATTATTGTCCAGAATGTTTGAACTTCTTTAGAAAGGGCCAATATGCATTTTATTATGTTTAAATAGAAGTTTTAATGAATTTCAGTAGCCTGTTACCTAAAGACATAGCTGTGAGAATAGAAAATTGTAATAAAAGTGGTATTTTGACTCCGATTCAAAAGTATTAGTCACTATAACTGCACTTATTGTTTACCAAAACACAACAGTGAGTAACTTTTTGATAACTATAAAAAAGTACCACAAACTTAAAAGACTTTTGAGAAATAAAAATTAAAAGCTTTTCTGATCTGAGGCATAAAAGGGCCTTTATTATTGAATAATACCGTTATCCATCATATCAGCTTTAGGTTTGTAGCATCTGAGGAGGAAACTTTAAAGCTCTCTTTCCTTCAATAGTCAATGCATTAAGTCCTTGGTTGGGTTATTCAAATATGAAATAGAGACTTTTGTAAACGTTTAAATTGCAATGCTACATCATAAACATAGGTCGTGTAGTTTCAAACAAAACTGTTAAATGTGCTTTCATATAAATGTATATATTAATTGACTGATGTCTAGAATGGGGCCAAATTCACCACACTAACATGATTTTTATATTAACTTTGTAGAGTTTAGTGTATTTAGACCGTTATTTGTTGTTGTCTTTATTACAATATAAGGTCATTGTACATAAGAAAGATTCAGTTCTCTTGCACTTTTTGTAGACAATTTGTTCTTTTCTATTGTCCTTTAATGATGTCGGTCTTTGAATGACAATAAATGTGAAACCTAACGTTCCTTTTATGCTTAGGTAGCGACATGGGGATAATTTGTTTCCGTTATGTGTTATAAAAATAAATTGGGTTTTCTTTAATTGTTAATAAAACCAGTTATAAGACGGGAAACAACCAATAAATGTCGAGTTTAGAAGTACTTGAATCATGTCTGTAACTAATGGCATTTGCTTAAAAATCACTACAACAAATATATGTGTGCCAAAATAGAACTCTTAGAAATACTGCATGCACTGTAAAAACAGGGCACATACTTTTCATACGTTTGCAGCGCTTTTCATTTTTTGTTCATTCTGCACAACAAATCTAATTATTATGGGAAAAGGAATAAGGAAAAACATCTGAAATTTAGCACACACGTTATTTGTCCAGACATGTATTAAATATGCTTTTTACAGTTTCTTCATGTCCAAAAATCTCTAGGAATCCCTTTATAGCAAAATAGAACACATTTAAGCGTGTATGTGTTTTTTTGCAGTTTCCAATTCGACTATCATATCAAGAGGTTTTGTTTACTTATTGCAGTACAAAGTATCGTTGTTAGTTTTTGCTCACCAGAACCGAAGGTTCGGGGTGAGCTTTAGTATCAAAGGGGGATGCTCTGGTGTCCGTCGTCATGCGTCAAATTTGGTTTGATTTATCCTTGTGACATTCACACTAAAATGTGCTCATATCATATCAATTGTCCCCTTGAGGTGCCAATAGAACTAAAAATAGAAAAAAATTACCTCAGAAATAAATGAATTGTTCTTCCGTCAGAACGATCAAACATGTGTTTTATTAGGTTGTCATGATAGGTTTTCACGTGTGAATTACTCGTCATCTGAGTAAAATTGTATCGAATGTGAAATTACTTTGTGATTAAAGTGCAATAGCAAAATATAAAAGGTCACTGCGATAGTTTGACTTCCATAAAAGATATTAAATCATTATAACGGTACTGACTACAGAAATGAATATAAGCAAAAGATAATATGTAACTTTTGAGAAACAATAACAAGACATCAACAAATAAAAAGCTCTTAGAAAATAAAAAATATAGCAATTTTGAGACTTACTGGGCCTTTAATATTAAAACCCAGTTTCCTCCATCTCTTAGACCCCGGACTATTTTAATGCTATAGATAACAGCTCAAGAAATCACCAATTATATTGATATTGAAATTTGCTTGTGGATAATTACATGCAGTAAAATGTAAAATCTCAATCTTATTTGTAAACAAAATAATGTTTTACTTACTGGTTCACTAAGAAAACAGAAACAAAACGTTTTGTTTTTTTTAGTTTTTTTTTTCAAATAGACAATAAAAAGTATATTTATTTGAAATGTCAATTTATTTGGGTTTGCCAAAACTTATGCTAATTTTGTAAATAAAAATGGATGAATATAAGAATATGTTAGGTATAATTTACCATGTACAACATTTTTATTTTACATTAAAAAGAACTGTACTATTTAATATCAAAAACACAAAATGTCCCCATATGGATTTCTCACATCTGAATAATTCATAATTGAGAAAGTTATACATTTTTCTTGAATTTGATAATTATATGCCAATAAGACCTGAATTATGGCTGTCAAATACTTTGGGAATTAAAATTGAGCAATATATTGTTCTCGCAAACTGTAGAAAAACAAATTAATAATAAAACACTTCTCTTATTCTTTCGTTTCTAAATATTTTTACGTTTATTTAAAACCTCATCAATACTAACAAACTAATTTTAAAATTTCGAAACGGATCAAAGAAGTATTAATACAAGCTATTAAGTCTGCTCATAAAATTTTGCAATAGCATTAGTTTGAGTAAAATTCAATTTGCAAGCTGACTTTCTAAAACATGTCATTCATTTCTATCAAGCAAAAGCTTTATGGAAAATTAACGCTTGCTCCTACATTGCCTCAAGGACATCTCATATTATTGAAAAGTCAATCCTTCAAAAGCAGCGCAAATGTCATTGTATTTTTACAATTATAATATTATGTCTGTATATTATATATGAGAACTTAATGTAAAATATGTTTTAAAATCTGAATAGGTTTAAACCAAATACATTTATAATAGTTAAGAACACTATACTGTGCACTTGAAAGTGTATTGATGTACAATAATATTTTGTTCTGAAACAGTTTATTATTTGCTACATAATGTTGAGTCAAATCGGATCATGTTACATCCATACTTTTATATAGATCCTTCATGGTTATTTATCGTTATTATTTATGGTATAGCATACCTTCCATTATGGGTCAGTTCACTTTAAATATACGTTGAATAACCTAATTTAAGGCATTTTACATAAAGATGTTAAACTATCTTAATATATCAAAGTTAAATTTTATTCCTGAACTTTATTTGATCATTCTGAAGCGTTTACAGGTAGTGTACAGACATATGCATAACATCTTTACCATGCTTGTAATGTCATCGTGGTCATATTGCCTAATGGATTAAAAGAAATAAACTATGTATGTCTTATTGTTGCCTATACTCAGCTATGGTTAATCAGTCGGAGAGTTAACGGTCTGCCCTGATTACACTTTGATTAAGAATAACAATTGCGTTGTGGAAAAGTCTTTTTGATTACAGTAAAAATATGAAAAATGGAACAACGAATATCATAATCACTCTAATATTACAGCAGAACAATTTGGTCTGCTGTAATATCCAAGTGATTATGATATTCGTTGTTCCATTTTTCATATTTTTAACATGAATTTCATGTCCAGATTACTTGAGTATCAAATAAATTATCGTTTACGAGTTGCGCAATACTCGGCTGCCTTTACAAAAATATATATATCTTAATGTTTACTAATTAAACCATGTGAATCAAAACAAAGTAAATAAATCGATTGCAATATATCAGTTTGTTGCACCACATCTCAATGGTATTTTCTTTATCAATCTGTATTTTTTCCATAATTATGTATTTATTTCCAACTGTTTGACAGCTCTATTTAAACTTACATAACGGGATATGTCTACATATTGTCTGAAGTCAATTTCAAAAGACAGATCAGTAACAACTAAAATTGAAATAAAAGTGTAAGGATGAGTTCAATTTTGTCTACATTTGATATGCTAGACTTCGTCTGAATATGCCATAAAATGTGGTGTTAATACTGTAAAATGACAGATTATTTAATGAAATTAGAAATGAATATACCATTCTAAGTTTCAGTGCTAGTATCAGTGCTTCTATTTATATACTTAACCTAAATAAAATGAGATGTTAGACATATGCATTTGTCATTGCAATTCGGTTCAAATATCAGATACAAAGTGTATATGTTGATATACATGTCCCGGTCATTGATTTATCTGCTATATAAAGATGAGTCAAATCGGGTCATATAACATCTTTATACCATTCCTTCATTGTTAGCTGTCACCTATGATACGAAATACTACATGTACTACTAACATAATAATTTATGGTATTGCATACTTTTTAATTTGCGTCAATTCACTTTAAATAGACACCAAGAAATTTGAGAAATTTAAGAAGAAAATTCATTTCCAGAACTCCTTAAAATAAATTTAAAATAATACGCGTGAACAATTTCATTAAGATTCTTAGGGTAATATTTTACTTATTTTGAAATGTCCAAAAAGATACCCAAAAAGACTTCAGTTTGTTATTTTAAAATGACCAATGAAAATTCTAGTTATATTCAGTTCTTTTCTGTATATTTTAAAGGGAGAAAACCCGTTTTAGACGACATTTGGACAAAAAATGTTACAAATCATCATATTTGAATTGTAACTATGGGAAGAGGTCCGGCTCAAAGCCATGCGCGATTTTGGGTAAAACTTTTTAAGATAAATTTAAACTCTTTTGCAGTAAATAATGTATAAATATAAAACATAAAGTAATTGCTACTACGCATTTTGATTAAGTTTGGAATTTATAAACAAAAAATAAGGTTGTGTTCTCTGAAATATATACATTGTAATATCTAAATCATCTATTTATAAACAAAAATATCATATACAAACATAAAAAAACAACTAGAAGCTATGTTTTGCATACCTTGTAATATTGATAAGAATATTTAGTTTCATACGGTGATGAAAAAACGCTTGAATCTATTCCCTTTAAGTTCACTGAGAAAGACTCGAAGGTTCTGTAAGTCAGATTGATATAAAATGCTGTTGAATATTTTCTCGTATGGTCATGTTGAATTTAAAGTTCGAAATTTCCGGAGATAATGGTAGTAACTGATTAGTAAACGAATAAAACAACAAGATAATTGAACTGGCTATCGGGATATGACTAAAATGTTAAGAATGTCATCAAAAATCGGAGGGACAGAAATATTGTTAGAATAATGAAAATATTTAAAGCGGATTATAAAAATTCGACAATTGAGTCAGACAGCAAATATATGAAATTACAAGTTGGCTGTTGTCTCTTAACAAATACCAATAATATCATTTTGTATCATTTTGATTTTAGATTTATAATGTATTTTACCGAGTCAAAAACGGTCATTGAAATAAAAGTTGACATTTTCTTATGTTGTACTCGTTTGTAACTACCTCCTAACATTCATGCCTGAACATGAAAATGATGAACATAATATTTTATTGTCTTTGTTATTATTTCTGCTTTGATCAAATGCCAATGATTTCGTTTTTTTTGGGTATAAAATGAAATATTGGACGTAATAAATATTAGTTTAATTGTCAAAACAAATATTAGTTAAATTGTCAAAAATATCATTATAGGACGTGCAGACCATAAAAATATTGTCAAGGGAGTAATTTGTTTCTTTGAATATCAATTAACTATTATTATTTGATAATTAAATTATTAATACAGAACTTCTTAAGTGACAATTTGAAACTAAAATCTTTTTTTTTCCGTCGCCTGATGTATTTAATGTCTTCCATATATTATACGAAATATTAGTTTGTTCAAACGAAATAATAACGTCTGAAGACAATAAGTTATCACAATTTATCTAAAGGTATTCTGATTTACTTAAAATTATTATTGCTCAAGAAAATTACGAAAATAGTCTCTTAGGACATATTTGAAATAATTTTAGATATCAATGAAAATGTACTTTTTAACTATGTTTGCAATGTTCCGAGTATGTAATTTCTCTTTAAAGTTCATTGAAATGTGCTTTTAAAATGATGTCACGGTGTACTTTATATGTTACTGCAACTGTTTGCACAGATAATATTTTATAAAAGTAATTAAAGCTAGTCTGACTGGAAATATAAATTTTAAGGCTTCGCAACTTACTTATGCTCATGATAAAATGTAAGGCAGAAATTCGATGGTATTTTAATTATTTAATGCATGGCTTAAATTGTATAATGTTTTAAGTCAAAACTATAGATAAAAAGGCTAAAACAGGTACTAAACAACAAACACATATCTTTGTCTTAACCATTTATTACTTTTGTTATTATAAAAGATGAATTACAAAAAGAAAATTTGTCCCTACATTGCAGATGTCGGATTAAAACCTCTCTTCTTGTTACGCACCAAACCATTTTACAAGTTATTACAGTTTAATTGTCATTGCAGGTTAAACAACAATTTCAAAATGATTTGTTTTACCTTTTACAGTTATATTGCATATGTTTTGAAAAAAGAAGGTAGTGAGTGGGACATAAGACATTACACATTTATAAAACTATTTGAATGGTTTGTTATTTGATGGCCACATAAATAAATTAACTGACATTGGTCAGGCCAAAATGAGCAATCACAAAGATTATAAAAATATAATATTCATGATTTTCATGTCTAGCCATCGATATGAAGAAGTATCTTTTAGATAAAGCAAAAAGGAACATTTTCTAACGTTAACGTAAGCGATCATTATTGCCAAAATAAATCAATCATTTGGCTAAAATAAACAACCTTTATGGCATTTGAACTATTGAATCATTCATTGCGTCTGCACTTTTCAAAATGCGAAGCTATTTTTTTAGTAATTTAAAGCTGTCATGGCTCATAATTGCAGTTCAAGACCTTCCGTTGAAGCAAGCAAGCCTATATGTATATTTTGATAAACCATGTTTGTCGTTCAGGAACACTGTAATTTTGAAATTTACTTCTCTTTTGTCTCAAGTTCCTTAAAGTGACACCATGCCTATCCAAGTGTTAATGGTAAGTATACTGGTAAAAGTCAAACAAATATATTTTACCATAATTGTTTTCAATCTTATATTTTGTTTCCAAAATTCCTTCCATAACTCTAACACCTCACATAGATATTAAAAAACAACAAGGAACATCTCACGTATTCTTGATGCGTATTCACATCAAGATTCTTCCAAAGAGTTGCATGCATACTTTATAATTGATATTGAAACATAACATTATTTAAAAAAAAAAACATTTCTCAATTATTTTGAAAGGAAAAATTTAATATAATAAACAATTAATTCTAACTCGGAAAATGTGATTTCCTTTGGAAATGAATCAAGGCATGACATTTTCCAAGTAATATGTCTCAAGATGCTATTTCATATCTACCATAATGGTTGCTAGGCAAAGGAAACTTATAAAATAAGTGTTCAAGCTTAAACACGCAAATATAATATAATTGCCTTCCTTTCAAACCAATGGTTACAAAATAATTCCATTCGAAACAAACAGTAATCAATAATATGGAAACTCAAGGTCTTAATATTAATTATGTTTATGGGCAAAATAAAGAACATTAAAAGGAACGAAATTGCCGTTCACAGTTCCTGGAATTAACCAAAATAGATTATATTTGTCTTATTGCATAGACACAACCGTAAATTCTATAGCGTGTCAAGACAGTAAATGCGTACACGGCTTTATATTTAGATAAATATTTAATAGATTATTATAATCAATGTTATAGTTTCAATGATGATTCTAGCACAATACATTGTATAGCATATATCTTAAAAGGTAGTTTAATTATAGCAAACAGATACAACATGTACCTACTGATATGAATACGTGCTTGATCAATGTTGATATATCTAACTTCAAGTGAAAGTTAATGTTAAAAATCATCTAAATGTAACCTGTGAAATACAAGGAAGACTTAAAAATTACCTGTTTCATATTGTTATTGTTAAAAAATATTTTATTCATTATTTTGCCTGATTATCATGATTTTTATCATTGGAAGCATTTAAAGTTTAGACAATCTGATACAATATTGTTACATTTTCAATGAACTAAAATGTTGTATAAAAATCATACATCATGCAAATTTTCACGCATTGAACAATTGTTATGATCTTATTCATAAACTAGGGTAATGTTTATAGATTATCTACAGGAACAGAGCAAAGTATTTTATTATGATACGAAAGATTTAAGAAAAAAGGAAAATGCTTGATCAGTTTGACTTAGGTACTTTTGAAAATGGTGGACTTGCTTGCATAGAAATTATAATAAGTCATAATTTCTTTTCTAAGGTAGTCTGCCCTTTTTTAACACCACTTAAAAAAATAACAAATGTAACAAAACAGGCAAGACAACCATCGATGGAATAACAAATAACAATTACAAATAGCTGAGGTTTTTAAAATTGTGGTTGTCACATTGGAGACTTTTATGACTCAAGAAAGATATAATATGTTTATGTTGATGCTTATATAATTCTAGCTATAAAGGTCGTTTACGTATAAAAGATGTTATATGTTGTACATGTATCTTGAAATAATCTCTTATTAATAATTTTTAAAATTCATGTCGAGACAATGATATTATGGAACCCATCTCTTAATTATCTTTGTCATTTTTTTCGGGAGTCGCAGATGCCACATATTTCCTTTTTTTATCATGAAATTCTATACGTTTGAAACAATAATAGGGATCTATTGAAGTCATTACAAAGCTGTTATATTAGATAGTAGACAGTATTAATATTGTCCTCTTTTGAAATCCAAAATTAACCACCTTCTTTTTAACATGACATGTATTTAATTTCATTTCTCCTAAAGGAAAATCTTTTTTGTTTGTTTATCAGAAATAATAACGTCGTTTGAACTTTTTTTCTCAGATTATTCAGACTTATTTTTATTAAACGGAACGAATTGTATGTATTAACAACTGTTAAAAGAAACATGTATATATTCATATTTATACAACTGTCGAGATATGTTATTCATATTAGGGATTATATTAAACAAAGTAGGTACAAAATTTTTATATTAAACAAGTTATGGTAAGGAATACATGTCTGACAGGCCGCATGCTAAATGTTGATAAAGTAAAATTTGTATCATAGGATTATCAACGAGACTTCAATGCTAGAACACATTACTGATGCCACAATCCGTTAGATGTAATTCATATCGTTTTGATATCAAAAGACAAGATAGGGAAACTTTTATTACAAGCGGCGTCTGAATAGTAATAACTTTCAGTTTAAAAATACTTGACGATAATGTATTGAGGCAGTAAAAACTGTTTTATTACCTTCTTAGAATTTTAGGATTGAACAAAAAATAAATGTCGATTTATATTATTTCCAAATAAGACATAATTATGATCAAAGGCAACTTAATTGGAGCAATTTCGTGTAATAAAAATCGTTAATGATTCAATAAGGGACATTGATTATCAGCAAAGTCCTTGAGTTTTTAAGAAATGGTAGAATACAATTTTGTTTTAATCAACATATATAGGAAGTTCAAATAGTGCAATGGTATAGAATTATTTCACTTTGATAGAATTGTTATAAGGATATATAGACGTTTGTTAGTAACACGTTTATGTTGTACAGGCACACACATTGGATGAATTAATCATGATTCTGAGTATCTTATTTTTAAAATACTTCTTCTGTCTTGTTAGTCATTCGAATTGACGAGCGACTGTCAAATTTGAATTCATATAATCCCCTTATGTTTATTCAAGATGGTCAGTCAATGTTGTAACATTGACATTGTGTCTTAAATACGCTGTTATCTCTAATTCTGGTTACGACTAATGAAGGGCTTCTGATGCAATACTGTGTGATCGCGCATAAATGTTTAGTGTGCAAGACAATACTTGTTTTTTGCGTGATAAAACTCACCATTTGTATAGCAATTTATAAAACGCACTGAAGGCAGGAAAATCTTGGAATGCACCTAATTTGCATGAACGTAAATGTTTTACTAATTGCCTATTTCGTTTAGTCCGCTAAGATTAAAATAACATTGCAGTGTATTTGAATCTATTTATTCTAAATATCTAAAAGTCTAAATATCTAAAGATAAATGGTATCCTAATATGAACATTTGATAAATATCATCTTTCAGAAAGAAATACTTTTAGATGTATATTTATCACTTTATGTTGTCAAAATGGGTATACAATTATTAAAATCTATATTTCAGAATATTAATAGCAACTTGCATAATGCTAATTATCAAATTGGTTTACGTGTTTTCTTTTGTTGTTTTGGTTTTTATCAAAAACTCTACAAAGAAACTATCCACTGAGAAATCAAAATACAGATATCGTTTAAATGCATTACACAAATAAGAATGTGTTTATATTTTGTATCCAAATCCCAGACATCTTTATACTGTGACCGATAGAGTCTTTCTATGACATTTTATAAAACTGTGAACTTTAAAGTGAAGAACTCATTAACATCGAGTGAAATATGTCTTATAACGCCATTTTTCTCGTGTCGTATGTATGTAATGCGACATTAATGTTCAAGGCGAAATGTTGGAAAACATTACACACTCACATAAAAACTAATTGGGTTTGCTTTTATTGCTAATTGAACGTTGTTACATTTCGTTCATCTAATTAGATATCGGCTATGATGGTAATGTGTTTGTAAATAGAATAAAATAAAACAGCGCTAGTTACTATGTACTATTGGTGACTTTACTTACCTATAAACACACATTAATGACATTAAACTTTTATAAAGTCTGTAATATCAGACCATGTAAATAGATTTAAGTATCGCCCGATTTGACATGCTAAAGAAAATCATTAATTTTAAAATGGAAATATAAGTATAAATCAAATATAGTCATGCTAATTAATATCGTGTTGTATATTTACAATTTTGGGTTTTTGAGAACTGTACAAATATAAAATTACGATTTAAAATAAATACAACATAAAAACACATGGACAATGAAGACATGTCTTGGCGTACAAGATTTAAATTAATTTATTAGTAAATTTTAAACATTTAAAAAAATCTTGTTTGTGAGCAAAACGTGTAACTGTAGTTACCACCTTCGAGTCCACTTCAAGAAGCAACCTTAATTGATGTAATATAGGAGACGGTTGTCCTGACCAAAGAAGCGCTCGAACAAACTGTCCCTGTGTTACGAGGCATGCAACATAACTACAACGCCTTAAATGAAGTCAACTTTAATTTCGTAAATCAACATGAAGATATTGTCAGTTACGAGATATTTGCTATGCGTTGATATTAAGAAGGAGAATCTTAAGAATGCATGCATTTATTTGCCAAATGTAAAAAAAATAGTTTGTATTATTAGAATAGGTTGGATTGCTTATTTACAGTCAATTCTCTTTTACTTATTTATTATTCTTTTTTTTGCTTTGGAATGTGTTCGTTGAATATCACTCTTTTTTATTGATATTTATTTTCAAATTATCATTTAATTGTAAAACACTTTCAGAAGAAATGCATTTTCATGAAGTCATTATTCATTTCATTTCTGACACATTTCTGCTACAAATAATGTTAACATTACAGATAGGTATATCGCGTATTGTCTTCTAATCTTTCCAGTTAATTATCTGTTTATCAATTTCCAGTAGCAAATATGCAATACACAGATTTCTTAACATTTAGTTCGCATATTCTCCCTTAGTTGCTATAATCAAATTCATGCAAACAAATGATAGATCTGTATTGCGTATGTAGACGAACATGAGAAGTAAATGAACAGCATACATAAATTTAATTTCAGTAATCTGTATTTTCTCAACTAAAAAACTACCATCAATCGGATTTGAATAATTTCGCATGATAGTTTATTATATTTATATGATTAGAATTATGCTGTAGATATTTATTGTGGCATATTTCTGCCACCAGATAACCATATACCTAACTTGTTAATTAAGAGGTTAACTTCTTACGTAAAGGGATGTATAGTCCAACTATACTTATTGTCAAAACGCAACATATTAAAACGATTGTTCAGATAATTGGCCAATGAGTAATGTTTTTATAAACTATAAAATTAAACCAAAATCAAAAGAAATAAAAATTAAAACTTTTCTGATCTGAGGCAAACCGGGCCTTAGTTATAGAATAATAACGTTATCTATCATATCAGATCTACGTAGGTGTGTAGCTTCTGAGACGGAAACTTTCAAGCTCACTTTCCTTAGAAAGTAAATATTACGCATCAAGTCTTTGGTTGGGTTATTCAAATATGAAAAAGAGACTTTTGTAACGGTTTAAATTGCAATGCTTCATCATAAACATAGGTCATGTAGTTTCAAACAAAACATCTGCCTTCCTATAAATGTATATATAAATTGTCCGAACTCTAGAATAGGTCCAAAATCACAACATTAACATGATTTTTATATTGATTTTGTAGAGTTTATTGTTTTCGGACAGTTAATTTTTGTTGTCTTGTCTACAATATTAGGTCATTGTACATGTGAAAGATTTAATTCCCTTACACCTCTTGTAGACAATTTGTTCATTTCTATTGTCCTCAATAATGTCTGTCTAAGTGTGACAATTAATGTGAAACTAACGTTCCTTTTATGCTTAGATAGCAACATGGGGGTATTTTGTCGGATATGTGATATAACAATAAATTGAATTTTCTTTTATTGGTAATAAAACCAGTTATAAGACACGAAATAACCAATTAATGTCAATTTTTAAGAAGTGTGTATATCATGTCGTTATACGTAAGTAATGGCGTTTGCTTAAATAATCACTACATCAAAGATATGTGTGCCAAAATAGAACTCTTAGAAATATTAAAGTATTACAGTATGAACTATAAAAACAGGGCAAATACTTTTCATACGATGCAGCGCTTTTATTTTTTGAATCATTCTGCACAACAAAACATTCTGTGAAAAAAGAATAGAATAATAAAGACATCTGAAATTTAGCACACACGTTATTTGTCAAGACATGTATTCAATAAAAAAACAGTTTCTTTTGTCCAAAATCCTCGTTGGAATACAAACAAAGTTTAGAAATTGGAACACTTTTAAGTGTATGTGTGGTTTTTGTTTTGCCTTTTCCAATTTGCAACTCGACTTTCTATCACAAGGTTCGTTTACTTATGACAGTACAAAGTATCGTTGTTAACTTTTTAGCTCATCAGAACCGAAGTTTCAGGGTGAGCAATATGTATCAAAGGGGATTCTCCGGCGTCCGTCGTCATGCGTCAAATTTGGTTTGTTTCATCCTTGTGACAGTCATACTTAAACTTTCGCTTATCATTTCAACTGGCCCCTTTAGCGCCAACAGAGCTAAAAAAAGGAGAAAATATTCGTTTACTGAACTTATTGATGGATGATCACCAAACTTTGTCTGCAGCATTCTTAGGTAGTCTTTTATCACATTTTTTCATATTGAATGTGAGTGACCCCTACAACTGCTAGAGCTAAAATATAGCAACTTTTAAACACCGTCTTCTACTGAAGTTGTCGATGGATGATCACTATAAACTTTGTCTGTAGCATCCTTACGTAGTCTTTTATCACATTTGCTCATATAGATTTAATTGGCATATTTTAGGGCCATCTAAAGCAAAAAAAAAACAAAAACAAAAAAACCCCCCCAAAACATTTCAATATATTCTTCTACTGAACTAATCGATAGATGATGTAGCATTCTTAGGTAGTATTATATAAAATCTGCTTATATTAATTTGATTTACCACTTTTAGGGGCCGCTAGAGCTAACAATAGAAAAACCCTTAAATATCATCATCTACTGAGCTTTTTTATTTGATTGATGTTCACCAAACTTTGTCTGAAGCATTCATAGGTAGTCTTTTATCAAATTCACTTATATTAATTTGCTTTTCCGCTTTTGGTGGCCTCTAGAGCTTAAAATAGAAAACAAACTTAAACATCTTCTACTTAACCTATTGATGGATCTTGTCATCGCGACTCTTTAAATATTTATTTTCATACCACCGGATGAAAACCAATCCCGTATTTACTTTCAAAAAACATTCTCTGTCAGTTGTTTTTATGATAACATGTTTACTATTTTCTTGGTTTAGATTACTGGAATTTAATTTTAGATGACATGCAAGGAAATAAAATGTCACACAAATACTACTATTATTATAACATTCATTTCTGAATAAGAACTTATGATGGCGTTGACATTTGATTAGATTCTAAATGATTCAGCTGAAAAGGTTATATACTGTAAGTACCACACATATTTAACAAAATATGATCATATTATGATATAACAGTCATAATATAACATTATTTCCTTTGATTAAAATTTTTTATTATAACAATTTCAACAGAAAGAATACAAATAACATCATTTTTTATTGAAACTATCTTTCTTTCGAATTGTTGACAGTTGTTTTCATTTTTACAAAAAGTAACACGTTGTTTGATTTGATTTCCTTTTTATGTTAAATGTCCTTAAAGGTACAATATACCCGAGAAATAAATGAATATTTCTTCCTTCAGAACGACCAGACCTGGGTTGTCATAATGGGTTTGAATGTTTGAAGTACTCGTCACCTGAGTAAAATAGTGTTGAATGTGAAATTACTTAAGGTACCCTAGCAAAATGTAAACAAAGTCACTGTGCTATACTCAGCAATGGTTAATCAGTCGGACGGTCATCTATATCATATGTAGTACCAGTCTATCCGATTACTACTACTATCATATCTAAGTCAGCTGGTATCAACATCCTGATTTAGATTAACAATTCAATTGTAGAGAAGTCTCATAGATTACAAAAAAAAAGATGATAACTGGAAAAACAAATAACGTCAACACCTGGATAATACAGCAAAACGGATACATGTTCAGATTACTTGAGTACCAAATAAATTATCGTTTACGAGTTGCGCAATACTCGGCTGCTTTTACAAAAATATATATATATCTTACGTTTACTAAGTAAACCATGTGGATCAAAACATAGTAAATAATTCATTTGCAATATATCAGTTTGTTGCACCACATATCAATGGTGTTTGCTTTATCAATCTGCATTCTTTCCATAATCATTTACTTATTTGCAACTGTTTGACAGCTCAATTTAAACTTACATAACGGGTTTTGTCTATATATTGTCTGAAGTCAATCACAAAAGACAGATAAGACACAATTGAAATAAAAGTGTCTGGATGAGTTCAGTGCTGTCCAAATATTGTCTATATTTGATATGCTAGACTACGTCTGAATATGCAAACAAAATGTAATGTAAATAGTGTAAAATGACAGATTATTTAACAACCTTACAAATGAAAATGCCACTCAAACTATCGGTGGCATTACTTTTTACTACCTAAATGTAATAAGGTGTAAGACATATGCATTTTTATTCGGTTCAAGTATCAAATACAAAGTGCATATGTTGATATACATGCATGTTCTCCTATACTCAGCACTAGACATATGAGACACAAGATCACCTAAAGAAGGAGATAAGTATATATTTGCATCCAGCAATCATCTGTTTTTTGTAAAATTGTATTCATATAACGTAATATTTCATTTACATTCAATGATGATTTATCAAAACATATTATTTCAACCAATATTGACGTAAATTCATAGCACAAATTGAGGACGTCACCACGTACAAAACGTACACTGATTCTAAGAATTTTAAAGGTCAAATCGAATTATTTATAAGAAGTTGGAAAAAGTGTTGTCAGTACTAAATCAACACCGACATAAATGCCGACAAACGCTTTAAACCTCGGAAAAAGTTGTAACAACTGACAAACCAAGTTTTGGTGGTTACATAAATATTTCATGTATATGCAAAAATATATGCAAATTATTAACTTTATATCATTTAATCACATTAACCACTAATTTGACATAAACAACTTTGCAGGATGTCAAACTTATTTTAGACGGTGTTTGGCCGAAAAATGAAAGAGGTCATCTAATCATCAAATTTGAATTGTAACTTTCAGAAGAGGTCCGACTCAAAGCCGTTGGCAATTCTGAGTACATTTTTCAGACAATATGAATTACGATATCTTAATATCTAAAATGACCAGCTTAAACATAAAAACATTGCTACTATGAATTTGATTCAATTTTTGACATAATAAAATAACAAATATCAGGTCGTGTTCTTAGATTTAAAATATATTTATTTGAAATGCTATCATTTATACAAACAAATATTTCACATAAAACATAACCTATAAGTTTTGTTTTGCATTCCTTGTAATATTAATAAGAATATTTAGTGTTATACGGTGATATTTATAAACCAATTATCTCTAAGTTTAACAAGGAGGGATCGCAGGTACGGCAAATCAAGCTTAATATAAATTGCACTCGGACACTATGCCTAATGGTCATGTTGAATTTAAAGTCGGTCATTTCCGGTGATATTGATGATATTGGTAGTAACTTATTAGTTATCGAATAAAACAAGTAAATTTGACTGACCCCCGATATATGATTATATTAATGTTTAAATTGTCATTGCAAATCAGATATGATTAAATATATTGTTAGAATAATGATAATATATAAAGTTCATTAACAAATTCGACAATTGAGTCAGACAGCTAATACAATGAAATTACAATTTGTAAAAAAGGCTGTGGTCCTTTAGCAAATACCAGTAATATCATGTTGTATCATTTTGCTTGTTTTTAGATTAAATATGTAAGTTACTGAGTCAAAAACGATCGTTGAAATTAAAGTGGCTTCTCATCTACTCCTTTGTAACTACCTCTTCTCATTCATGAATGAACATGAAAATATATAATATTTTATTGGCTTTGTGGTTGTTTCCGCCTTGCTCAAATGACAATAATTTCCTTTTTTGGTTATAAAATGCAATACTGATCGTTATAAATATGAGTTTAATTGAAAAAGAAAACAAATGTTTAGTGACGTGCAGACCATAAAAATATTGTCAAAGAAGTAACTTGTTTCTTTGAATATCAATTAACTATTTCTGATAAAATTATCAATACAGAAAGTGACAATTTGAAACTAATTTAAAAAGTATTTATTTTAGTCGCCGGATGTATTTAATGTCTTTCATATATAAATCGAAAGATTAGTTCGTTCAAACGAAATAATAACGTCTGATGACAAGAAGTTATCACAATTAATGCAAGCAAAGGTATTCTAATTTACTTAAAATTAATATTGCCCTGTGTCTCTGATACTTCTTTTAAATCCAACTTTGGATTATTTCATGTGGAATGCTCACCAGCAAGCGCACGGCACGTCGGTAGTACTTAGGAGACATGATGTCTGAATGTCTAAAATAATGCAGTGATTTATGTTTAATATCCATTTAAACATTTCTTTACACTCATTCTCTTTAAGTTCAATACAATGTCAATGATGATAAACATTAGTTTTATATATACCGAAAATGACACATGTTAAACTTAACATTTATGCCATGTCAGAATGTGTCAAAATAATCAGAAATAAAGTGTTGATTCCTCAATAAGAATGAAAAAATGTTTCATGTCAGATGGTATCTTAACCTGCATTTTTATTTACCTTTACAATTATATATTAAACTGATTTTCGTCCTTATTGACACGATTTTCTATAGTTCGATGTTTTCTATTTAACTCGTAGAAAGGGACATGTAGGTCGAAAAATGGCTGCCAAATACCATCTCAATACCTGTATTCTAAATGAATTTAAATATTGTCATCTTGAACTGATATGTTAACTTTACAATTTACCATAATCTGAATACTTGGCATTTTAAATCAAATCGTGCGGATTATACGTATGATTTGTAATATTATAATTAATGTATCACAATTATTATCCCAATTCTGTGATTTTGTAATCATTTTGCATTTTTATTATTATATAAAAGTGACAATACGCCCATCCAAGTGTATATGATGGATCTACAGGTAAAAGTCGAAATAACTTTTTGCCATAATTGCGTTAATATATAATTTAGTTCATGTGCGCACGTGTCTCACAGAATAGTTTATAAATATCCTTTGATTCAACTGATATAAAGAGTAGGGGCAGTATTTTATATTTTTACCAGTTGTTTCATTTTATCTCTGCATGCCCCACATGTATTATCTATGTAATAAATTAATTGATTGTATCCTCACATTTAGAAACACCTGACCTCGCTTAATTTTTTTACGTTGGCATTGTTTTGCTAACCTTGATATTTAAATTTCAAATTAACAATTCAGAGTGCAAACCACACATCTAACTCCTCCCTAATATAATGCATTATTGAAATTTATTAGACTGGTTAGACGAAAGATTAAGTAAATTTTATTTAGTTAGTATACATTAACCAAAGTTAGACTTAGCAGAAATTTGAAAAAATACTTCAATGTGATTGGACAAAAAATAATGTCGATCATTAAAGACAACGAGAAAGTGAGCATAATGTCACTACTTTAATAATAACGCCAATGTAATACTTTGTTTTCCTATTTACGAGTCGTTAAGGTTCAAATATTCATTTTTCCTAACTACATTTTTATGCGGAGAGTCCTAGTAAATAAAAGTTGATTAAATTAAAAACTCAATTTGAAAAAATATGTATTGACAAAAGTAATTCATTAAACAAAGAAAGTGAGCAAATTTCATTTAATATACGAATGTAATACTTTGTTTATTAGTCGTAACTAAATTATTTGAATGTTGTACGGGTATTATATGTTACTGCAACTGTATGCACAGATAATACTTCATAAAGCTAATTAAAGCTAGTCTGACTTGGAATATAAACTTTTAAGGCTTCGCCACTTACTTATGCTCATGATAAAATGTAAGGCAGAAATACGATAGCATCTTAATTATTTAATGCATGGCTTAATTTGTATAATGTTTTAAGTCCAAATAATTGATAAAATGGCTAAAACATGTACTTAATAACAAACAAATATGTGTGTCATAACTATTTATTGCTTTTGATATCATTAAAGATGAATTTAAAAAAGAAATTTGTCCTACATTGCACATGTTTGCCTTAGTAGTTTGCATATAACCCATCAAGCTAGTGTACAGTAGGTTACTTTAGAATTGTCACCCGAGGGCTTCCTTCACCTTTAAAACATTATATTTTCAGTATCGGTGCGGCTTAAAATCACAAGCACAAATGATTATTGTCTCTTAATTAAAAATATAGAAGCACGTTACTAATTATTTTGACACCGGGATACTTGAGTTTGGTGATAATATCTAATAATATTCATTGATACTACGAACTTCTTAGTAAGAGATTTATTTTAAGAAATTGTTAAATAATTATTTTAATACTAAAGCTGCAAGTTTGTTGGATTTTACAGTTACATCAGGAATTTGTAGGATGAAAAAAACACTTAAGCCTTACAAACGTTCAATTTGTTCCTGCCATGTTTTTCATCGACTGTTTTATAACAGCATCGGCATTGTTTTCATGATTTATGATTGTAATATGAAACTATGCAGCAGAGAAAATCACAAATCATAAATCACTTCAAGACAAAAAAAATTGTAATATCCTCAACAATTTCTCCGACAAATAACTTTATCTCGACAAACTGTCAAATATTTCAGAGTCAACATTCATATCCATTCGATAGTTAGACATAAATAATGATTGAAAAGTGTGCATTTGCTGGGATGTTATTATTATCAAAAATTGCATAAAAAATCTACATTATTGATAAAATCGTTTATTACATTATTCCACGTACAGAAGGAATTTAGTCAGTACATTAAATATATTGCATGTAAACATTGTATCAAAATACATTGCTTTTATATTATTATGGTATTCTGGATGGGAATCACTGTTCAAAATTGCTTGTAAATTGCATGGAAAACTTCACTACCATTAACACTTAAACAATCATAGTACATGGTGGGTGTTTGATAAATTAGAAATAGTTTCCTTCATTTAACGCTATTCTTTATGCGTTTTTTCCAAAGATTTTATGTCTTGAAAATAATTCCGGACAGATTTTAGTTATGTCTTCGGAACGAGTATATTATGTCGAGGGGATGCAATTTTAACTCGTTTCATCTACACAGTTCGCTAAATTCCAGAGAAACTATGTCGTTCCGCTGAAAAAAAATCATAACACAAATAATTTCTATTTGTGGGAAACTTTCTTTTCCCAATCCAATACTTTGTTTCAGATTTGCCCTTCTTCCTTTGTTACTTCATTTTAAAGGTTATTGCCGACACACAAAGTCGTTCCTTCAAGTAATAATTGCGTTGGAACGAGAGATAAAAGGAACAATGCAATTAAAAAATAGCCGTGAATGTCACCACTATATGACAGTGTTAATGTAATATTTAATCTCTAAACCAATACTTCTGATAGGCTGTTTTACTGAGTTTGAGTAGAAATGGCTATAGCAATTCAAATAACTGTTTAGTCTGTTTCATATAACTTTCATGTAAATAGGTTTGGCAATCCTCACATAAATGAAATTTCTCAAAGGCATTAAAAAGTATTTTACGCAGTTTAACGACGTTTATGACTGTCTGGTAAAAATTTATATTTATGGTGTCTGAGAGATAAAAAATAGATCCCTAGTTTTAGATAGGAAAGAATGGATTTTTTTACGGTTAACAAAATCTGTAAATAAATATATTGTCAGAGAAAATTAGGTCAGATTTATTGCCGTAATGTGTATCACACATTTTCTTCTATTATAAATTTAGTGAAAAGGTGTTAATTCTAGAATAGACTGAATAAACAGATATTCTTTATACTTTAAATGAAAACAGTATCTGAATGACGTAAATTTGTGATATTAAAAAAACAACATAAAGAATATAAACATAGTTTAATATCTGTTAAAAGTTACTTGTTTTGAGAGTGTAAATATATTTTTTTTTTAAGTAAAGACACAATTTAGAATAATTTATTATTATATTTAAATGATCAACTGGTATTAACTGGTTTGAAATCAAGGAAAGTTGTTCGGCGTTCGAAAAACTAACAACAAAGAACCGTAAATTTTAATTTGTTTATATATAACTATATATTAACTTTGAGGTTGACCTCTCATTCAAATCACAGTTCGTTTGTAATATTTTGATAATTTACAAGCTTTACTTATATAATCGTTATCATTTTGATGTAATTTTATTGTCTTAACATTACCACTATAAATGAAATACAGAATAAATACTATAAATGATTATAGAGCATATGCCGCTGTTATCACAAAATATCATTGAGTGAAACATCATACACAACCAACGTATCAAAATCCATAGACAATTCTAATGGAACAAAATATGTCATTGTTCTGGACACTATTAGCGAGAGGCGAGTAAGTAACGCATTAACAGCTGTGGAGATAAGGAGCAGATGAGTATCATATTAAAAGTGTAATTTCCCTATTTGGCCTTATATCGGTCTACTTTACGCATTGATCTACTCCAGCTATACATTTTTAACAATTAGTCAAAATAATGACAATATAACTTCAACCTTCAAAGCTATGTCTTTAAAAGTGACACAATGTAAGGTTAATATAAGTAAAAAAAAAAAGAACAACAATGAAGGTGTGTTTTGTATGGGCAAACAAAAGTATCGCAGCATCCAAGGTACATCCAAGGAGTTTAAAAAGTGTTCTAAAGTTGTACATCTGACTGAATCACAATGTTACCACCTGTCTGAATTATTGTGGAATATTTAGAAAAATAACTTTACAAGTAACCTTTAACTTAAACTGCCCGTAAGCCTCTCACTTATTTATATAATATTATCTATTTATATAGAAATCTCCTAAATATAGTAACTTAAACAATTTTGAGTCACCGATAAGACAAATTTCATGAAAACACTGGACGTATCACGCATGTGAAGACAGCAGATTAAAGTATGTCTAGATTGTATCAAATACTTAAATTAATATTTAATTCGTTAGAAGATTTGATTGAGATATTTAATAAGAACAAAGGTAACGTACTAATTTAAATGTTGATTGTAAATTATGTGGTTTTTGAATTTCACTGTAACACCCGGAACTTATGTTTTTCGGACGATCATTTGGAATTATTCCCTTTTTTTCATTGATGGCAAACGCTAAGTTCGTAGACGTCTACCAAATAAAATGTTATAAATGTTACGATATGATGCATATTTAAATCATATAGTATTGAATTTTATGACCACCTTCAGAAATTAATTGACATTTAATCTCGACCGTAAACATTTACAAAGATGATAAAAATATAATTTTTATGTTATTCCTGTCTAGCCATCGATGTAAATAAGCATCTTTAATGAAAGTAAAAAGGAGAACATCTGCCAACTTTAACTTAAGCGATCTTTATTGCCAAAATAAATCAATCATTTGGCTAAAATAAAACCTTTATGGCATTTAATCTTTTATATCATTCATCGCGACTGTATTTTTCAAAACGCAAAGCTATTTTTAGTAACTTAAAGCTGACATGGTTCTTAATTGCTGTTTAATCACCTTTCATTGAAGCAAGACTATATGTATATTTTAATAAACCATTTATGTCGTTCAGGAACACAGTAATTTTGAAATGAGATTCTCTTTTGTCTCAAGTTCCTTAAAGTGACACCATGCCCATCCAAGTTTTAATGGTAAATGTACAGGTAAAAAACAAACTAATACACTTTACCATTATTGTTCATAATTCTATATTGTTTCTCAAATTAAATCTATAACTGAAAACCTCATGGAAATGTCTATAATACCCTTTGAAATGTATCAGTAACGTTCACGTGATAAAATGAAAGGGGAATTCGTAAATATTTGAGAAAGTTTAAAAATATTTCGCGTTGTACCGGATGAATATTAAACCATTTTATAATACTTAGTTTTCGTTTTTTTAACTATATCATCGTATTAATAGAAGTATTGCATTCAAATATTGTACCTGAATTAAAATAAAAATTCAAGTTCTTTAGTTTAACTTATATTCATTTACGGTTTGTTCTGTAACAGAAACAGTGTGTTATGGAGAACGTTTGGGTCCTCAATTTTACATAGTGTAACTTGAAACTACATTTTGTACCTCGTGAATCACGTTAACATTGAAAATGAATATAACGCAAATTGGAAGAACACTATTTAGAATTGCAGTTACTTTAATTACTTTTACAAAATAGTGTGAGCATCACATTAGATGGTTCATATCTATAATTATTCTAGAGTAAACACTTTTTGGTTTGACACGATCAGCAAAAGATTGTTTGACGGTTTCTAAATTTGATATTAGTATTGCAGATAATTTGTACTCATTCATTTTTTCTGTGGAATATGTCAACAGATACAGCGGATGTAAAACTCTTCACGCTGCAGATATGTGAATTCGGAATAAAGCATTTCCAATTTGAAGTGATGCCCATAATACTACTGATGACAAAACTAAATCAGTTGGCCATTTAAAGCAGCATACCTCCAGATGAGCAAAATTATTTTTAAAAATTAAACTTAAGAAAAATGAAAAACGTCGAGTAATCATTTACATGTTATAAGCGAGTAATGGTTATTTATTTTTATTGTCATTATTTTTCTACTGCGTTACTAACGTAGTTAGGGCAATTTTTGCATATGTTGACCTCTATTTGTAACTAACATGGATTGTAAGTGCCATTGATAATGTATATTTGCTTCCTTTTGGTTTATATACAATATTATGCCTTTAATGACATTTTCAAAATTTAAAGAAAAAGCATTAATCTGGAGGCGTGCTGCTTTTAAACAGGCCTCATTATGTTTCGCATTTGAAAAATAGGTCAAATTATTAAACTTGTAACCTGCCTGAAGTGAATAAATCTTCTGTAAACATTTCAGACATATCCAAGATCTTTAAATGAAAATGTATTGAATATTTGTTTAAGAATGCCAAGATATTGTCTCAAATTTGAGGTTGAAATGGAATCCTAAGGAAAGACAAACTATCTGATATAATGCAGTTTTTGAGTTTTTATTTGCATCTCAGACGGAAGGATTTGTTAGTTTAATAGTAGAATAGTAAGTAAGTAAGTAAGTAAGTAACGACTTTATTTTATGAGGCTAACACATTCAGTTTCCCGATCTTCCATGCGGGCCTCAGTATATACAAAACAACATAAAATACAATCACAATCAACATTTAGACAACATAATATGTACATTAAACATCATATCAATACAATAAATAAGTAAACAATTTTTTCTTCTTACATAGAGAAGTGACATTTTCATAACTTCAGCATGGAAAGTATATGTTTTATGTTTTCACAATTTAATTAAAGTTATCACGCAATTCTGAAATTATTTATGCTATACATTAATCGTATTTTATGGAAATGATACACGCTTCACATGTTTTAACTTTGTCGGAAAGTGTATTTCAACAAACTCGACAAGCCTTCATTTTATGGATCACTTGTTTTTGGAATCAAAAAGTATATTAATACGATATAATATATTAGGTGAGCCATTATGAATTGCAATGAGCATAACCGTAAGGCGATATACTTTCTGCAAATTGGAACAACATATTGTTTCAAAAGTTAATCAGTAAATTAAAACAAATAAATATAATAATAGTTGCAATATTTACATCGTCATTTAAAATGAGCACAGTATATATCTAACACAGCTGAATTTAGCAGATTCCTGATTAAGAGCCGATACAAATCATTCATTACAAAGTTTGCGTTTAATAGATTTAAGACAATAAATGATGGTGAATATGAGGCCTTTTCTAAAGCAGCGAAGCAGTTACTTAAAACTTGTGTTAGATGTCATCCTAAGAAAAAATGTTTTTTTTAAAAATCAATGATGTTTATTTAATATGAGCCGCGTCACGACAAAACTATCATAATGGGATTGCGACCAGCATGAATCCAGACCAGCCTGCGCATCCGTGCAGTCTGATGAGGATCCATGCTGTTCGCTTACCAACCCTATTACAAGTAAAGAAACTGAAAGCGAACAGCATGGATACCCTGATCAGACTACGGGGATGCGCAGGCTGGTCTGGGTTCATGTTGGTCGCAAACGCACTAAGTTAGTTTTGTCGTGACGCGGCTCATATGATTTACAAAAATATACCGAAGAAAATTGTTTTAGACTTTGAACCCAAAACAGTTTAAAATTTAGATATAATGACTTTAAGTTCATATAAAGATCGACAGTGTCGTAATTTCTACCATCGCATTGACTAATGATAAAGAACAGTTAAGTTCACATAAATGTTGGTTACGAATAAACCGTGAAAAATATAATATATACTTCTGTTCATAGTTTGCTTATACTCTTATTAGAAATAGCCATTAAATAGATGGAAATGGCCATTACTGTTAACATTGTATTACTGATTCTGTTCTTACCTTACATAGCTGTAAATATCTGACCATTCATTTAATAATAATAGCTACCAAACATCACAATATGAGCGTTTAAGCAGAACATCGTCATTTTTGTTAGATTGCACCGTCCGGTTAGCTGCATAAATAAAGAGTTATATAAAAAAATTGGAACATTAGAGATGAAAGCTAACTTAAACCTTACGAGTGTCATACTTGTTCATAACATCTCTTTTGTAAATAAAGCAATGCCACTGTTCCTTGATTTATGATTGTTATATAAAACCTAATACTCACGATCTGCAGAGAAAATTAAAACATAAATCACTTCAAAATTATTAGTGTGCAATATCGTGCATTATTTCCCTGTCCAATAACTTTATATCTGACTATCTGTCAAATATTTAAGATACGGCTTTCACATCAATTCGCATGTTATACAATATTAATGACTGCAAAATGTGTTTTGTTAGAATACTGGTATTCCTCCGTAATATAAAGAATGAACTGTTTTCAAGAAATCATTTAGTACATTATCCACATCACAGGAAATTGCTCGAGAAAAATTTAAGTTCATGGACTAAAGATATTGTATAAAATCGTTTTAGTCTGCAATGGCTTATTTTTCCTGATACATTTAGGTTGTTTTTTCAAAATGGGATTATTGCAATTTGGTAAAATTAAATTAGTTTAAGCTAGTGTCCTATTAATCAACTTAAAGACAATTTAACTCTGCAGAGGTTAACCTGGAGGAAATTTGATATAATAGTTTTTCAATTTGTAAATGGTGTCTTCTCGGATGCTTTTACAAAAGAATTGTATATCTTATGTTTAGCAATTAAACCATGTGGATTAAAACATAGTAAATAAACCAATTGCAATATATCAGTTTGTTGCACCACATCTCAATTATATTGGATTTAGCAGTCTGTATTCTTTCCATAATCATTTATTTATTTCTAACTGTATCACAGCTCAATTTAAACTCTATATGAAAATATAATATGACTATGATGATGGGCTTTAATAAGTGTGTGTCAATTACGATAAGTGCAAATTCAATTATCCAATCATCGTATTAGCGCATTGATTGCTGCCGACAGCCATGTGCACGTGTCATACGTTGTATCATTTTTTTCCTTTTCTCAAAAAGAAAGATCTTGCCCGTGCATATTCTAATTTATTTCAGCTGATAACGAGTCATATTCGGTATATTCTATCCGCCACGGATTTGACTTTTATATGGAACAAGAAACTTACCACTTTTTAATTATGGGCAAAATTTAAAGATTTGCTTCATGTATCATTATTTCAACTTTATAAGTTAAAAACATACAAAAAATGATTTTAAAAACAACCAGTCATATTTGGTATCTTCAATCCGCCACGGATATGACTTTTATACAGAGTGTGCAAAATATGTAACTTTGTTTGTTTGTTTGTTTGTTTCATTTTACGCCTTTTTCAACAGTATTTCAGTCATATAGGCGGGTAGTTTCCTAACCATCGTTCCTGGAGAGTTACACCAGTACTAGACTACCTTCCTCCGCGCTAAACTACCAAAGCATCTCCCGGGGATCGAACCCACGCCAGAGAGGTAACTGGATTAGAAGTCATCGACTCTAACCCCTCGACCACGGAGGCGCTTAAATTAAAAAGTCATATTCGGTATCTTCTTTCCGCCAAGGATATGACTTTGAGAACATGTAACGAATATGACTTGTAATTTTTTCATTTACGGGCGTCATTTAACGATATTATTGCATGTATTATTATTTAAACTTTATGTATAATGTGACATAAAAAATACAAAAAAAAAAATTGAAAGTAACGAGTAATATTTGGTATATTCTGTGCTCCACGGATATGCCTTTTTTAAAACGTAAAACGAATATAACTTATAACATTTTTATTTATGGACCAAAATTTACGATTTTTCATGTACATGTTATTACATTTTATTATTATAAAATATCGTATCAAGAAAAAAGCAACAGAAACTTTCTAAAATATAGTCATATTCGGTATCTTCAGTACGTTCTTCACGGATATGACTTTTATAGAAAACGCAAGGAATTTAACTTATAATTTTTTTATTTAAGGACCAAAAATGGATTTTTTTTCATGTTATTATATATCATTATACTAAAATATTATATCAAGAAAAAACCAACAACAAAAATCAGAATCTTTATAAAATATAAGTCATATTCGGCATCTTCCGTCCTTCACGGATATGACTTTTGTAGAAAACGCAACGAATATAACTTACAACTTTTTTATTTACGGACCAAATTTAACGATTTTTTGCATGTTATTTCATTTCATTGTAATTAAATATCACATCTAGACCAAAAAAAACAAAAAAAACAACAAAAAAAACAACAAATTATAAACCAAAACACTTACTTTATAAAATATACGTCATATTTGGTATCTTCTGTCCTTCACGGATATGATTTTTTATATTAATAAAAAAAACACAACAAATATAACTTATAACATTTTTATTTATGAACCAAATTTAACGATATATTGCATATAAAATCATTTTATTATTATAAAACACCGTATCAAGAAAAGTTAATAAAAAAATAATCAATTTATAAAATATAAGTCATATACGGTATCTTCTGTCCGCTACAGTACGGATATTTTTCATAACGCGCGATTTAACCGGAAGTGGGTGTATGACATCACATTCTCGGTCTCGCGAGAATTAAATCGTTAACATGGCTGCGCCCGTATGCTCAAAAAATAAATAAATAAATGATTCGTGTCTCTCATAAACGATTGACTTTAATACCATTTTTATCCTAAAGCTACTATTTTAAATATTTTCAATAAAATAAAAGCGCTTTTATGTCAGCCATTCTTATTCCTTTAATGTTTCCTAACTACATTGCAAGCGGAGAGACCTATGACAAGTCCTGGTAATGATTGATACAATTAAAATGTTCTTTTGAAATATGTTGCAATGTTCTGTGTATGTAATTTCTCTTTAAAGTTCAATGAAATTTCCTTTTGAATGTTTTCACGGTGTACTTTATATGTTACTGCAACTGTATGCACAGAAAATATAAAACCAATTAAAGCTAGTCTGACTGAAAATAAATTTTTTTTAAGGCTTTGACATTTATTTATGCTCATCATAAAATGTAAGGCAGAAATACGATAACATTTTAATAATTAAATGCATGGCTTAGTTTGTGTAATTTTAAAAGATGATTAAAAAAAGGAAATTTGTCCTACATTGCAAATGTCGGATAATATCGATAAGTATGTGACAATAACCCCTCTTCTTGTTAAACACCAAATCATTTTACAATTATAAATTACAGTTTAATTATCATTGTGGGTTAAACAATAATTTCAAAATGGTTAATTTATCTCTTCAGTGAGATTTACTACTTAAAAAAAGAAAATAGTGAGTGAGACATCTTATACATGTATACAGCATTTTGAATTGTTTCATACTTGTTCATGCTTTAAACCACTACATAAACATTGGAAGTGATTGACTATTTGACAAACTACTGGGAAAAAAATACTATTATACATCACTCATTGAAGGATGATGGATTAATTAATTAATTAATCAGTCTTGATGATTATCAATAGAATGTGGTTTATATTGACTTTGTAGGCTTTCTCACTAGTTTTGTAAGATTTATCTCAACATGTCTCATGCCATTAATTACATGTGTATAATGAGTTTATAGTTTATTTCTATTTATTTATTTATTTTATTACTACCTTTGTTTCTTATGGGACCCAACCCTAAGTTGTTTGCAGCTAGTGTACAATTGGTCACTTTAGAATAGGTACCCGAGGTCTTCCTTTACCTGTAAAGCATTTTTTTACAGTGTAGGTATGGCGTAAAAAAACACAAGCTCAAATAATTATTGTCTCTAAAAAATAAGATAAATAGAAGCATGTTATTAATTATTTTGACACCGGGATACTTCAGTTTGGTGATAATATCTAATTTTACTTGTAGATGCTACAAACTTCTAAGTAAGATATTGATTTTGAGAAATTGTTGAATATTTATTCTAATACTAAAGCTGAAAGTTTGTTGGATTTTAAGTTACAGCAGGAATTTATAGAATAAAAAACACTTTAGCTTTATAAACGTTTAATTTGTTCATGCCATGTTTTTATCGATTGTTTTATAACAGCTTTGGCATTGTTTTCATGATTTATGATTGTTATATGAAACTATGCAGCAGAGAAAATCACAAATCATAAATCACTTCAAGACAAAAAATTTGTAATATCCTTTACAATTTCTCTAACAAATAACTTTATCTCCGACAAACTGTCAAATATTTCAGAGTCAACATTCATATCCATTCGATAGTTAGACATAAATAATGAGGGCAAAGTGTGCATTTGCTGGGATGTGATCATTATCAAAAATTGCATAAAAAATCTAGACATTATACGTGAAATCGGTTATTACATTATTCCACGTTCAGAAGGAATTTAGTCAGTTCATTTAATATATTGCATGTAAACATTGTATCAAAATACATTGACAGAACGGATTTTTCTTGCTTTTATAGCATCACGGTATTCTGTATGGGGATCACTGTTCAAAATTGCTTGTTTTGCAAAGCCAGAACCATGGAAACTTCACTACCATTTATACTTGACCTTAACACTTAAACGGTGGGTGTTTGGTAAATTAGAAATAGTTTCCTTCATTTAACTCTATTTCTTTATGCTTTTTTATCAAAGATTTTATGTTAAAAATAATTCCGGACAGATTATAGTTGTGTCTTCGGAACGAGTAAATTATGTCGTGGGGATGCAATTTTAACTCGTTTCATCTACACAGTTCACTCAATCCAAGAGTAACTATGTCGAAACTCTTCTTTTCAAGTACTTTGTTTCAGATTTGCCTTAAGTTTCTTGTTTCGTTACCTCATTCTAAAATTACTGGTTATCGTGACACACAAAGTCGTTCCTTCAAGTAATAATGGCGTTGGATCGAGAGAGAAAAGGAACAATGCAATTTAAGAATGGCCGTGAATGTCACCACTATATGACAGTGTAAATGCAATATTTAATCTCTAAACCAATATTTTTGATACGGCTGTTTTACTGAGTTTGGGTAGAAATGGCTATAGCAATTCAAATAACTTTTCAGTCTGTTTCATATAACTTTCATGTAAATAGGTTTGGCAATCCTCACATAAATGAAATTTCTCAAAGACATTACAAAGTCTTTTACGTAGTTAAACGACTTGAATATACGACTATCTGGTAAAATTTTATATTTATGGTGTCTGGGAGATAAAAATTAGATCCCTAGTTTTAGATAGGAAAGAATGGATTTATTTTACGGTTAAGAAAATCTGTAAATAAATATATTGTCGGAGAAAATTAGGTCAGATTTATCGTCGTAATGTGTATCACACGTTTTTTGTTATTTGAAATTTATTGAAAATGTGTTAATTCTAGAATAGACAGATATTCTTTATACTTTAAATTAAAACGGTAACTGAATGACGTAAATTTGTGATATAAAAACACAACATAAAGAATATAAACATAGTTTTATGTCTGTTAAAGGTTACTTGTTTTGAAAGTGTAAATATGACATTTATTCATCTAAAGACAAAATTTAGAATAATTTATTATAATAATTATATTTAAACAGTGTATCAATGGTTTTGATCAACTGATAATAACTGGTTTGAAATCAAGGAAAGTTGTTCGGCGGTCGAAAAACCAACAACAAACAAACAACCGTAAATAGTTATTTGTTTGTATATAACTATATATTAACTTTTAGGTTGACCACTCATTCAAATCACAGTTCGTTTGTAATATTTTAATAATTTACAAGCAAAGTTTTTCTTATATAATCGTTATCATTTTGATGTAATTTTATTGTCTTAAAATCACTACTTAAATGAAATGCAGAATAAATACTATAAAGGATTATAGAGCATATGCCGCTGTTATCACACAATATCATTGAGTAAAATAAGCATACACAACCAATTTATCAAAATAAAATCCATAAACAATTATTATGGAACAAAATATGTCATTGTTCTGGTCACTTTTAGCGAGAGGCGAGTATGTACCGCATTAACAACTTTGGAGATAAGTAATAGATGAGTATTATATTAAAAGTGTAATTTTCCTATTTGGCCTTATATTGTTCTACTTTACTTAATGATCTACTCTAGCTATATATTTTTTTTCATTAATGGCAAACGCTAATTTCGTAGACGTCTACCAAATAAAATGTTATTAATGTTACGATATGACGCATATTTAAATCATACAGTATAATTGAATTTGATGACCATCTTCAGAAATTAATTGACATTTAATCTCTACCGTAAACAATCACAAAGATGATAAAAATATAATTTTCATGTTATTCCTGTCTAGCCATCGATGTAAAAAAGCATCTTTAAAGAAAGTAAAAAGGAGAACATCTGCCAACTTTAACGTTAGCGATCTCAATTGCCAAAATAAATCAAGCATTTGGCTAAAATAAAACCTTTATGGCATTTAAATTATTATATCATCGCGACTGCATTTTTCAAAATGCAAAGCTATTTTTAGTAACTTAAAGCTGTCATGGTTCTTAATTGCAGTTTAATCACCTTTCATTCAAGTTTAACCATTTGATATGTCGTTCAGGAACACAGTAATTTAAAAAAAATGAAATTCTCTTTTGTCTCAAGTTCCTTAAAGTGACATCATGCCAATCCAAGTTTTAATGATAAATGTACAGGTAAAAAACAAACTAATACACTTTACCGTTATAATTGTTTATAATTTTTTGTTGTTTCCCAAATTAAATCTATAACTGGAACCCTCATGAATGCCCTTTGAAATGTATCGGTAACATTCACGTGATAAAATGAAAGAGGAATCTTTTAATATTTAAGAATGTTTAATAATATTTCGCGTTGTATCGGATGTAAATTAAATCATTTTATAATACTGAGTTTTCGCTATTCTGGACCATATCATCGTATTGATAAAAAGTATTTCATGTACATATTCTACCTGAATTAAAATAAAATTTCAAGCTCTTTAAATTTGACTTATTGTAATTTATGTTTTATTCTATAACAGAAACAGTGTGTTATGAAGAACATTAAACTTTCTGAGTCGTGTAACTTGAAGCTACATTTTATACCTTTGTGAATCACGTTAAAATTGATAATGAATATAACGCAAATTGGAAGGGCAGTTCATTTAATAACTTTTACAAATTAACCTAGGCATCATATTAGATGGTTCATATCTATAATTATTCTTGAGGAAAGACATTTTGGTTTGACAGGATCAGCGAAGGATTGTTTCTAAGTTTGCTATTTTTGTTGCAGATAATTTCTACTCATTCATTTTTTTTGTGTGAAATTTGTCAACAGATACAGCAGATATAAAACTATTCACACTGTAGAGATGTGAATTTGGAATAAAACAATTTGAAGTGATGCCCATAATACTACTGATGACAAGACAAAATTAGTTGGCCATTTAAAACAGCATGCCTCCAGATGAGCGAAAATATTAAAAAAGATTAAACTTAAGAACACTGTACTAAGAGTTTTGGAAAAGTGAAAAGATTCAAGGTTCGAGTAATCATTTACATTGTGTTGGCGAGTAATTATGATCATTTTTTTAATTGTAGTAACTATATTTCTAATGTGTTACTAAGGCAGTTAGGGCAATTTTTGCATATGTTGACCTCTTTTTGTAATTAGCATTGGTTGCCATTGATAATGTGTAAATTGTTTCCTTTTGGTTAATATACAATATTATGCTTTTAATGACATTTTCAAAATTTTCATGAACAAAAGCATTAATCTGGAGGCATGCTGCTTTAAAACAGGTCTTACTATATTTTGCATTTGAAAAATAGGTCAAATTATTGAACAATCCTGTACTTGTATCTTGCTTGAAGTGAATAAATCTTCTGTAAACATTTTAGACATATCCAAGATCTTTAAACGAAAACGTATTGAATATTTGTTTAAGAATGCCAAGATATCGTCTCAAATTTGAGGTTGAAATGGAATCCTAAGGAAAGACAAACTATCTGATATAATGCAGTTCTTGATTTTTTGTTTGCATCTCAGACGGAAGGATTTGTTAGTTTAATGGTAGAATAGTTTTATGTTTTCGCAGTTTAATTAAAGTTATCACGCAATTCTGAAATTATTTATGCTATACATTAATCGTATTTTATGGAAATGATACACCGTTTCTTATGTTTTAAGTTTGTCTACTATCAAACACTATACACTATGTATACGAATTACAATAATTTAATGTATCAAGTGAGTTTGTTTTAAATTACATTAATGTTTCCTAACTACATTGCAAGTGAAGCCTATGGCAAGTCCTGGTAATGATTGATACAATTTAGATGTACTTTTGAAATATGTTGCAATGTTCTGTGTATGTAATTTCTCTTAAAGTTCATTGAAATGTGCTTTTGAATGTTGTCACGGTGTACTTTATATATTACTGCAACTGTTTGCACATAGACTATTTCATAAAACTAATTAAAGCTAGTCTGACTGGAAATATAAACTTTTATGGTTTCACCACATACTTATGCTCATGATAAAATGTAAGGCAGAAATACGATGGCATTTTAATTATTTAATGCATTGCTTAATTTGTATGGCTAAACCATGCACTTAATAACAAACAAATATGTTTGTCTCAACTATTTTTTGATATAAAAGCTGAATTTAAAAAAAGAAATGTGTCCTACATTGCAAACGTTGTTTGCCTAACTCGTTTGCACAAAACCCAAAATCAAGTTAGTGTACAGTAGGTCACTTTAAAATTGGTACCCGAGGTCTTCCTTCACTTGTAAAGCATCATATTTACAGGATCGGTGCGGCTTAAAATCACAAGCACAAATAATTATTGTTTCTAAATAAAAAATTATAGAAACATGTTATTACCTATATATTGACACCGGAATACTTGAGTTTGTTGATAAGCTAACATATAATAATACTTGTTGATGCTACGAACTTCTAAGTAAGAGATTGATTTTGAGAAATTGTTAAATACTTATTTTAATACAAAAGCTGCAAGTTTGTTGGATTTAACAACAACGGGAATTGGCAAGATGAAAAACACTTTAGCCTTACAAACGTTCAAATTTTTCATGCCATGTTTTTTATAGATTGTTTTATAACAGCATTGTTTTCATGATTTATGACTGTTATATTAGATTATGCAGCAGCGAAAATCACAAATCATAAATCACTTCAAGACAAAAAAAATTGTAATATCCTCCACAATTTCTCTGACAAATAACTTTATCTCGACAAACTGTGAAATATTTCAGAGTCAACATTCATATCCATTCGATAGTTAGACATAAATAATGATTGAAAAGTGTGCATTTGCTGAGATGTAATCATTATCAAAAATTGCATAAAAAATCTACATTATTGATAACATCGTTTATTACATTATCCGACGTACAGAAGGAATTTAGTCAGTACATTAAATATATTGCATGTAAACATTGTATCAAAATACATTGCTTTTATATTATTATGGTATTCTGTATGGGAATCACTGTTCAAAATTGCTTGTAAATTGCATGGAAAACTTCACTACCATTTACACTTAAACAATCTTAGTACATGGTGGGTGTTTGATAAATTAGAAATAGTTTCCTTCATTTTACGCTATTCTTTATGCGTTTTTTTCCAAAGATTTTAATTTGGGACAGATTATAGTTATGTCTTCGGAACGAGTAAATTATGTCGTGGTGATGCAATTTTAACTCGTTTCATCTACACAGTTCGCTAAATCCCAGAGAAACTATGTCGTTCCGCTGAGAAAAAAATCATAACACAAATAATTTCTATTTGTGAGAAACTTTCTTTTCCCAATCCAATACTTTGTTTCAGATTTCCCCCTCTTCCTTTGTTACTTCATTTTAAAGGTTATCGCCGACACACAAAGTCGTTCCTTCAAGTAATAATTGCGTTGGAACGAGAGAGAAAAGGAACAATGCAATTAAAAAATAGCCGTGAATGTCATCACTATATGACAGTGTTAATGTAATATTTAATCTCTAAACCAATACTTCTGATACGACTGTTTTCTGAGTTTGAGTAGAAATGGCTATAGCAATTCAAATAACTGTTTAGTCTGTTTCATATAACTTTCATGTAAATAGGTTTGGCAATCCTCACATAAATGAAATTTCTCAAAGGCATTAAAAAGTATTTTACGCAGTTTAACGACGTTTATGACTTGTATATACGACTGTCTCGTAAACATTTACATTTATGGTGTCTGAGAGATAAAAAATAGATCCCTAGTTTTAGATAGGAAAGAATGGAATTATTTTACGGTTAACAAAATCTGTAAATAAATATATTGTCAGAGAAAATTAGGTCAGATTTATTGCCGTGATGTGTATCACACTTTTTCTTTTATTTGAAATTTAGTGAAAAGGTGTTAATTCTTGAATTCTTTATACTTTAAATGAAAACGGTAACTGAATGACGTAAATGTGTGATATTAAAAAAACAACATAAAGAATATAAACATAGTTTTATATCTGTTAAAGGTTACTTGTTTTGAGAGTGTAAATATTTTTTTTTTTTAAGTAAAGACACAATTTAGAATAATTTATTATTATATTGAACATTAGTAATAACTGGTTTGAAATCAAGGAAGGTTGTTCGGCGGTCGAAAAACCAACAACAAACAAACAACCGTAAATATTTATTTGTTTGTATATAACTATATATTAACTGTTAGGTTGACCTCTAATTCAAATCACAGCTCGTTTCAAATATTTTAATAATTTACAAGCAAAGTTTTACTTATATAATCGTTATCATTTTGATGTAATTTTATTGTCTTAACATTACTACTAAAACTGAAATGCGGAATAAATACTATAAATGATTATAGAGCATATGCCGCTGCTATCACAAAATATCATTGAGTAAAACATCATACACAACCAATTTATCGAAATCCATAAACAATTCTAATGGATCAAAATATGTCATTGTTCTGGTCACTATTAGCGAGAGGCGAGTAAGTAACGCATTAACAGCTGTGGAGATGAGGAGCGGATGAGTATCATGTTTAAAGTGTAATTTCCCTATTTGGCCTTATATCGTTCTACTTTACGCAATGATCTACTCCAGCTATACCTTTTTAACAATTAGTCAAAATAATGACAATATTACTTAAACCTTCATAGCTATGTCTTTAAAGGTGACACAATGTAAAAGTTAATATAAGTAATAAAAAAACACCCAAAATACGACAATGAAGCTTTTGTATGAGCAAACTAAAGTATCGCAGCATCTAAGGTAACTCCAAGGGGTTTAAACCAAAGTGTTCTAAAGGTGTTCATCTAGCGAAATCACAATGTTACCACCTGTCTGAATTATTGTGGAATATTTAGAAAAATAACTTTACAAATAACCTTAAACTTAAACTGTCCGTAAGCCTCTCACTTATTTATTAATCCATTAATATATAAATCTCCTAAATATAGTAACTTAAACAATTTTGAGTCACCGATAAGACAAATTTCATGAGAACACTGGACGTATCACGCATGTGAAGACAGCAGATTAAAGTATGTCTAGATTGTATCAAATACTTAAATTAATATTTAATTCGTTAGAAGATTTGATTGAGATATTTAATAAGAACAAAGGTAACGTACTAATTTAAATGTTAATTGTAAATTATGTGGTTTTTGAATTTCACTGTAACACCCTGAACTTATGTTTTTCGGACGATCATTTGGAATTATTCCCATTTTTTTTTCATTGATGGCAAACGCTTATTTCGTAGACGTCTACCAAATAAAATGTTATAAATGTTACGATATGACGCATATTTAAATCATACAGTATTGAATTTTATGACCACCTTCAGAAATTAATTGACATTTTATCTCGACCGTAAACAATTACAAAGATGATAAAATATAATTTTCATGTCAGTCCTGTCTAGCCATCGATGGAAATAAGCATCTTTAATGAAAGTAAAAAGGAGAACATCTCCCAACTTTAACTTAAGCGATCTTTATTGCCAAAATAAATCAATCATTTGGCTTAAATAAAACCTTTATGGCATTTGATCTTTTATATCATTCATCGCGACTGTATTTTTCAAAATGCAAAGCTATTTTTAGTAACTTAAAGCTGTCATGGTTCTCAATTGCAGTTTAATCACCTTTCATTGAAGCAAGACTATATGTATATTTTAATAAACCATTTATGTCGTTCAGGAACACAGTAATTTTGAAATGAGATTCTCTTTTGTCTCAAGTTCCTTAAAGTGACATCATGCCCATCCAAGTTTTAATGGTAAATGTACAGGTAAAAAACAAACTAATACACTTTACCATTATTGTTTATAATTCTATGTTGTTTCTCAAATTAAATCTATAACTGAAAACCTCATAAAAATTTCTATAATACCCTTTGAAATGTATCAGTAACGTTCACGTGATAAAATGAAAGGGGAATTCGTAAATATTTGAGAAAGTTTAAAAATATTTCGCGTTGTACCGGATGAATATTAAACCATTTTATAATACTAAGTTTTCGTTTTTTTAACTATATCATCGTATTAATAGAAGTATTGCATTCAAATATTGTACCTGAATTAAAATAAAAATTCAAGTTCTTTAGTTTAACTTATATTCATTTACGGTTTGTTCTGTAACAGAAACAGTATGTTATGGAGAACGTTTGGGTCCTCAATTTTACATAGTGTAACTTGAAACTACATTTTGTACCTCGTGAATCACGTTAACTTTGAAAATGAATATAACGCAAATTGGAAGGACACTATCTAGAATTGCAGTTAATTTAATAACTTTTACAAAATAGTGTGAGCATCACATTAGATGGTTCATATCTATAATTATTCTAGAGTAAACACTTTTTGGTTTGACACGATCAGCACAGGATTGTTTGACGGTTTCTAAATTTGATATTAGTATTGCAGATAATGACTCATTCATTTTTATGTGGAATATGTCAACAGATACAGCGGATGTAAAACTCTTCACGCTGTAGATATGTGAATTTGGAATAAAGCATTTGCAATTTGAAGTGATGCCCATAATACTACTGATGACAAAACAAAATCAGTTGGCCATTTAAAGCAGCATGCCTCCAGATGAGCAAAAATTTTTTTTTTTAAATTAAACTTAAGAAAAATGAAAAAAGTCGAGTAATCATTTACATGTTATGAGCGAGTAATGGTTATTTATTTTGTATTGTCATTATTTTTCTACTGCGTTACTTACGTAGTTAGGGCAATTTTTGCATATGTTGACCTCTATTTGTAACTAACATGTATTGTAAGGTCCATTGATAATGTATATTTGCTTCCTTTTGGTTTATATAGAATATTATGCCTTTAATGACATTTTCAAAATTTACAGAAAAAGCATTAATCTGGAGGCGTGCTGCTTTTAAACAGGCCTCATTATGTTTCGCATTTGAAAAATAGGTCAAATTATTAAACTTGTAACCTGCCTGAAGTGAATAAATCTTCTGTAAACATTTCAGACATATCCAAGATCTTTAAATGAAAATGTATTGAATATTTGTTTAAGAATGCCAAGATATTGTCTCAAATTTGAGGTTGAAATGGAATCCTAAGGAAAGACAAACTATCTGATATAATGCAGTTTTTGAGTTTTTATTTGCATCTCAGACGGAAGGATTTGTTAGTTTAATAGTAGAATAGTTTTATGTTTTCGCAATTTAATTAAAGTTATCACGCAATTCTGAAATTATTTATGCTATACATTAATCGTATTTTATGGAAATGATACACGCTTCACATGTTTTAACTTTGTCGGAAAGTGTATTTCAACAAACTCGACCAGCCTTCATTTTATGGATCACTTGTTTTTGGAATCAAAAAGTATATTAATATGTTTTAATATATAAGATGAGCCATTATGAAATTGCAATGAGCATAACCGTAAGGCGATACACTTTCTACAAATGGGAACAACACATTGTTTCAAAAGTTTATTAGTAAATTAAAATAAATAAATAAAATAATAGTTGCAATAATTACATCGTCATTTTAAATGAGCACAATATATATCTTAAACAACGGGGAAAGTTTGAGTAAGGAAATGAGAATGAAACGCCTCGTGTTAATTGTGTGTATAGACAGAAAGAACATAGCACCAAAACTGAAATTCAGCTGAATTCAGCAGATTCCTGATTTAGAGCCGATACAAATCATTCATTACAAAGTTTGCATTCAATAGATTTAGGACACTAAATGATGGTGAATATGGGACCTTTTCTAAAGCAGCGAAGCAGTTACTTAAAACTTGTGTTAGATGTCATCCTAAGAAAAAATATTTTTTTAAAAATCAATGATGTTTATTTAATAAGAGCCGCGTCACGACAAAACTATCATAATGGGATTGCGACCAGCATGAATCCAGACCAGCCTGCGCATCCGTGCAGTCTGATCAGGATCCATGCTGTTCGCTTACCAACCCTATTACAAGTAAAGAAACTGAAAGCGAACAGCATGGATACCCTGATCAGACTACGGGGATGCGCAGGCTGGTCTGGGTTCATGTTGGTCGCAAACGCACTAAGTTAGTTTTGTCGTGACGCGGCTCATATGATTTACAAAAATATACCGAAGAAAATTGTTTTAAATTTGAACCCAAAACAGTTTAAAATTTAGATATAATGACTTTAAGTTCATATAAAGATCGACAATGTCGTAATTTCTACCATCGCATTGACTAATGATAAAGAACAGTTAAGTTCACATAAATGTTGGTTACGAATAAACCGTGAAAAATATAATATATACTTCTGTTCATAGTTTGCTTATACTCTTATTAGAAATAGCCATTAAATAGATGGAAATGGCCATTACTGTTAACATTGTATTACTGATTCTGTTCTTACCTTACATAGCTGTTAATATCTGACCATTCATTTAATAATAGCTACCAAACATCACAATATGAGTATTTAAGCAAAACATCGTCATTTTTGTTGGATTGCACCGTCCGGTTAGCTGAATAAATAAAGAGTTGAATAAAAAAATTGGAACATTAGAGATGAAAGCTAACTTAAACCTTACGAGTTTCATACTTGTTCATGACACCTCTTTTGTAAATAAAGCAATGACATTGTTTCCTTGATTTATGATTGTTATATAAAACCTGATACTCACGATCTGCAGGGTAAATTACAAAAATAAATCACTTCAAGATAATTAATGTGCAATATCCTGCAAAATTTCCCTGTCAAATAACTTTATCTCTGACTATTATCTGTCAAATATTTAAGATACAACATTCATACCAATTGGCATGTATCACAAAATTGATGACTGCAAAATGTGTTTTGTTAGAATACTAGTATTTCCTCAGTAATATAAAGAATCAACTTTTTTCAAGAAATCATTTAGTACATTATCCACCTCACAGAAAATTGCTCAAAGAATTAAAGTTCATGGATTAAAGATATTGTATAAAATCATTTTAGTCTGAAATGGCTTATTTTCCCTTTGCTTACATATTGAGAGTTTTTCAAAATGAGATAATTGGTAAAATTAAATAAGTTTTAAGTAGAGGCCTATACATTTGATTGGAGATTCGCGGAGGTTAACCTAGAGGAAATTAGACATAATAGTTATTCATGTGTAAAAGCTGTCTTCCAAACATGACTTTGATATTTTTTAATCAATGTGGCTAAGACATTACAGAGGAAAAATATGTATTTAATTTCAATATTTTGTACTCATAGTGGTTATAGAAATTGCAAATAAAAAAATATACATATTTTTCCTTTGCAATTTCAATAGCCATTTTACAAGTAAAAAATATTTAAATTATATAATATTTTAATTACATATTTTCTCTGCAATTTCTTATAACATTATAAGTAAAAAATGTTATGGTAAGGTTTTATGTTTTAAATACTAAATACGGATGATGAATATCAAACATTTTTTCCAGTGTATCGTACTTTTGAAAAAATATTTTTCAAATAGAAGTTAATTTACTTCAAACACTTATTATATTCATTGCAATGACAATCGATCAGGGCGTGCGATCGTATGAAATCATTTTTAGTTTACATGCACTTAGAAAAACCTATCCAAAAGAGACTAAAGAATTGAAAAGTACAGCAATTTCTATCAAACATTCATTTTATAAGCAAAAATATAAACAAATCAATTGAAGCACCTAAATTACATAATAAAACAAACAAACATATGTTAAGTTCTTCCTTTGCACGGTGGCAACGAGAGGACATAAGGAATAGTTTATCTATCACGTGTGCACGCAATAGCTACTACGTGCGCATTCGATAGCTACTACATGGCATGAGATAGCCCCTACGTTGTTCAATCATTTCGTGCGCACGAGGTATATAAAATATTTCTGATGGCCCCTTTATGCCACCGTAGCATTGCCCTGGCTACTTATATAAGAGTCATACGATTAAAGGTAAAACATTTTGCTTATATTAAGTAAAAAAAAGGTAAAAGTCTAAGCAATATGCATCATGGTGTTATGTTTTAAAATCGCTTTTAAAACAAAGAAGAGCATCAGAATATTGTATATGGGATTTTGAAATTTATGTCATATAAATGTCATATGCAAATGTCAACTATTATATACTAGTCTAAGTTTGAAAGTTTATACGTATATTTTTAAATTGCATTGGTGTTACTTTTTGTTGTTAACCAGACGAATCTTAATTTAAAGATTTACACCCTGTACGTGATTTAGAATAAATTTGTGCATTCGTTAATGAAATCAAACATGAACTAAAGATTAAATGCCTCCCGGTGAGCTTACATATTTCAGAAAAAAAACTTGTAAAATGTAAAAGGGTTTTTAGAAATAAAAGTAAAGATTAAAGTAATAATTCACTGACTGTGTAGTAATCATCACGGTGACCATTAATCTACTGCTACTGTGTGAGATATGTTCTACAGTATTGTTAGCTAATGAGAAATAATGAATAAGTGCCACATCCCTCACGCCCCGTAGCACCGGCTTGAGCGGTACTCAATTCTCAACACTTAATAGTCATGGCATCAATGAACCCGAAGAACCTGAAAAGCATGACAACACTGAAGAGAAGTTCGGGACAACGTTTTCTAGCTGCCACACGGCACTTGACAGTATAAAATCTGGAAACAAAGAGATCCATTGGAACCATTAATCCAGTATTCGCAACAAAATTTCGAGAAAATTGCAGACTCGGAAGAAACAAGTCAAACTTTGGCACATGGAACATTTCAGTCAAGCTGTCGCGAAAATACATCCTTATTTTTAATTTCGAAAGACAATGTTTCATGTAACCAAAATTCAAAATACCATACACGGGCCTTTAGAGGTGTTTACTTTTCCTTTTGAACGCAAATGTAATTGACAATACCAATAGAGAAAAAACATAAAGAAAGACAAAGTTGAAAACGTTGCAGTCACTTATCAGTCACTAATTATTTATGATTTTAGTGGTTAGCCTGCCCATGCTCTGCCTTGTGCCCTGTCCTGTTTTTGTTTGGGATCCTCCTGGGCTCCTTGCCACTGGCTCTTGTTACTGGGTCGGGTGGGGGTTGCGTTTATTGAACGCCGCCTTTCATTGTTGATCTTGTTTATCATATTTGATTCAACCTGTTCATGGACGGTAATGAAAGGTGCAAGATACCGTCCAGGCACCCTAGCACCGGCATAAGCAAAATTCAACACTTTCTCATTGTAATGGTGAAATTTTAAATTTTAGAAACATCCGCGACAAATGTGTTCATACGACGGTTATCAAAGACCCTTCAATGTAACTCATTCGTGCCATTCCATGAAAAGCGGCGTATGGTCCCCAAGTTAAAGAATGCTAAAATATGATAAACAAGATCAACAAGGAAAGGCGGCGTTCAATGAACGCAACCCCCATACGACCCATGCCTTATATGAAACAATATAAAACTGCTCCTGAGATCAGCAGGTTTTTTTGCCTATCCACTGTACAATGCTTCTCAGTATGGCATTGTGAACGCAAATGAAATATGATAAACAAGATCAACAAGGAAGGCGGCGTTCAATGAACGCAACCCCCACATGACCCAGCAACAAGAACCAATGGCAAGGAGCCAACAATTTTTAAAAGTATTTAAAACGTGCCACTTGATACCGTCCTTTTGATGCTATTGATTGTGGAAGGTGCCACAATAATGCCAATGACTTGCCATGTTTAAATGTGGCAAGGCTTGAAAAAATAGTAAGCGACGTCCGTGATTAAAGTATATCAATGTCCTTCCTAGAAATAAGAAAACCTTAAAGTACCAATTTACTAAGAAATAAACTCACAAAAAGCTTTGTCCGGAACCAAAAAAAAGTTGATAGAAAGTGATGTTGTTCAGTGTTGTTATAATTTTCTGGTCCTTCGGGATCATTGATGCCAGCACTATTAAGTGTTGAGAATTGAGTACCGCTCAAGCCGGTGCTAGGGGGCGTGAGGGATGTTGCATTTATTATTATCTCTCATGTACAGACTCAATCAAACCGAGTCTGCAATTCTTATGTAATGTTGTTGTGATTAATGCTTCCTAGGGATCACTTTGTTTCCAGAATTTTGATGATGCACAGAAGACAGAAGAAGTAAACGTAAAGCGAGAGAAAAAGAAAATTACTAAAACGTATAATTTCAACTAAAGAATCAAGAAAAAGGACATATTCATTTTTCCCTTCCGAATATAATCACCGTAGGGAACGTGTTACAGTATCGCGTTTTTCGGTTACAGTATAGAATTTTCAAGATGGAGGATTATTTATGGGAAGAGCGGTAGGTGATTTTTATTCAGGTCCTTACTACTAGTAGTTTAGTTTCTAAAAGATGTTTTTGTGCTTTGCTTGTAAGGAACAGAATCCGGTATCTAGTCATATATTTCTTCAGACCCTGCATCGCAGATTTATCTCTATATTGTCTCATAAATGTGCAGATTTGACGGTTTAAAAATTTGAATCGAGAGACCAACGCATTTTTCTCCCATTCCGACAATATTTAAGCATGCCTGGATAAAGTAAATCTACAAAACTTTAGTCCTTTATGTTTAGATACGTTTATAAAAGTAAATGACCAGTTGAATCTATTTTCCTGTTAGTAAAATGCGTTTGAAAAAATAAACATTGTTACAGTATAGAGCGAGGTTAATTTTGAAGGGTTACAGCATAGACCTGGCGACTTTCAGGCGATGTTGGCGATGCCAACACTATAAAGTGTTGAGATTGAGTACCGCTCAAGCCGGTGCTAGGGGGCGTGAGGGATGTTGCACTTATTCATTATCCCTCATGTACAGACTCAATCAAACCGAGTCTGCAATTCTTATGTTATTTTGTTGTGATTAATGCTTCCGAGGGATCACTTTGTTTCCAGAATTTTGTGTACTTCACAACAGCAGGTGTCAAGTGCTGTGTGGCAGCTGTAAAAAGTTGCCCCGTACTTCACTTCAGTGTTGTTATATTTTCTGGTCCTTCGGGATCATTGATGCCAACACTATAAAGTGTTGAGAATTGAGTACCGCTCAAGCCGGTGCTAGGGGGCGTGAGGGATGTTGCACTTATTCATTATCCCTCATGTACAGACTCAATCAAACCGAGTCTGCAATTCTTATGTTATTTTGTTGTGATTAATGCTTCCGAGGGATCACTTTGTTTCCAGAATTTTCATCTAATTTTGTTACAGTTTATACCCAGGTTTGTGTTACAGTTTAGATACTTGCCAAATTTCAAACAAAGTCGTGTATCCATTATTTTTATGAAATAACTCATACCTTTCTATTTAATACATTCTTGAAAGGTTATATTACTTTCTTCTTCAGCAGAAAAACTATTTTTCTTACTTTAAATTTCAGATTGAGACTTTTTGCAGAATAAGTAATGTCCTAAGTAAGGACTGTTTTCACAACGACAACAGTAACTTTTATCGAATTGTATTGAGAGAAGAAAGATTATTGCTTGATATCATTACACATAATAATAATGCCTATTAGCAATAAAATAGAGAAAAAATAATTCTTAACAGAAGTCCAACACGGAAAACATGAAAATGTTGCAGGCTCAGTTTGATTAAACCTGTTCATGGACGGTAGTGGTAACTGCAAGCTACCGTCCACACCTCCTAGCACCGGCTTCATATATTATATTCAGCAGAATTCACATAAAACATGAACTGGTACACTTCAATTTTTTTAACATCTGTGGATGTGTTCATATGGCGGTTATCATGGAACCTTCAATGTGACACGTTTTTGCCATTCTGTGAAATGCGGCATATTACCCACAGGTTAAAAATTGCGCGTGCCCTAAACGAGAATACAATGAGTAAAACTAAACAAAATGAAATTTTGAGAGGGGATCGGAGGTCATGAAGCCTGCATACCATAGATAAGCTGTCAAAAGACACAATTAACAGGCAGGCAATACCCTAAGAATGATTAAACAGTATTTAAGTGAGCAATACTGCAACCTTAAATTTTATTTTAAGTTGGAATTTCCATCTACCATAACGTATTTTGTAAGTATTTAAAAGTGTTTATGAATATTTTCAATTTTGTTGTGTTGGAATGTCTTTAGGGATTCTGTTTAACTCTATTTTGTTACGTTTGGCTTTCTTGGATTTTAAGTTTCAACGACACTGAAGTCATGTGAAAACATCCCTGCTTTAGTGTAAAGAAAGTCCCCAGATACCCTTTGTGAAACATTAAAGACACGAGCGGGCACCTGACTAGAACCGCCGACCTTCCGTAAATTAGTTTGTTAGATTCCTAACATACAAAGAATCCAAAGTCATGATTGGATTTCAACTACAGCAGTAAATGAAAGATGATTTAAAGTCGACGGCCTTATCCCTCTGCCACTATACTATTATGTACATCCATCAGGCTCACTAGAGAAGATATTGTAATTGTCTGACCTTAATTTAATGTTTAACTTTCGATATTATTTTCTTTTTCAGAAAATTGAAAACTGCTATACAGGATGTCTGAAATAAAGAAAAACGACTTTAAATTTAATAATAACAAAATAATCGTAACTTCAACAAAAAGCATTCAAAATGACGCTATGATCATGATTTGATTTGAATGCTTTTGGTTCGAGATGAGAAGGGTCTTTAAACATTGCCGTTTTTCAAAGTCTATGTTTTGGGTTTTCGTATCCCCGATTGCAACCGAAACTATTTGAACAACTTAATTGATAGAAAGTCGTGTAAATTTCATCACATTTAGTCAAGTAGTTACTGAGCGGGTGAGATTGCACACACATGTACGACAGACGGACGAATAGCCATCGGGCCAATAAGCTCACAGAGATTCAAAAGTCTATGTAACATTCATACATTTTACCTAGTACGAGTATATATAGAAAATATCGAAGTCTAAACTGTAACCGAAATCTGGGTATAAACTGTAACAAAATCGGATACAAATCGCTAGGTCTATGCTGTAACCCTGCACAAATTACCTCGCTCTATTCTGTAACATTGTTTATTTTTTCAAACGTATTTAACGAACAGGAAAATAGGTTCAACTGGTCATTTACTTTTATAAACGTTTCCTAACATAAAGGACTAACGTTTTGCAGATTTACTTTTTCTAAGCATGCATAAATAATGTCGAAATTGCAGAAAAATGCGTTGGTCTATCGATTCAAATTTTCAAACTGTCAAATCTGCATATTTATGAGACAATATGGCGATAAATCTGCGGTGAAGGGTCTAAAGAAATATATGACTAGATACCGGATTTTGTTCCTTACAAGCAAAGCACAAAAACATCTTTTAGAAACTAAACTACTAGTAGTATGGACCGGAATAAAAATCACCTACCTGTCCTCCCAACAAATAATCCTCCATCTTGAAAATTCTATACTGTAACCGAAAAACGCGATACTGTAACACGTTCCCTACGGTGATAATGTGGAGCCAACTGTTGATGATTTTGATGGGAGACAGATGTGTCCTGTTTGCTTAACAGAAGACCTCAATGTGTGGATCAGTTGTATAAATTTCCAAGACGACAGCACATTTCTTGTACCGGGGTTGTCGTCCTATGTGAAATGCCCATGGAATAAGTAGGTAACTATCAATATATGAACAAAATGTGTTTATTAGTTTGAATAAATATTGATTAGTTTATTACATTACATAAATAAACATTTTAACTTATTTTTAAGAAGGCATTACATTGATAAAGGTATGTATCTCATCTTATTTTTCTTGCGATTTACACCGCAAAGATAATCATATAACGAAAGAAAGCTTTTATCCGACAAACAGTTTGATGGCATTTATTTAGTTTCTTAGAAACTGATTCCCTAGGGAGTTGGACAATTTTAGTATAGTTAAAAGCAATTATCTAAATGCAACGTAAATGTTCTAAGAGCTGATAAGAGGATATACGAGGGGTTATCCGAAAATTCGTGGACTTTCTTTGTTGCGTAAAATTTATTTGAGATATTAATTTGAAATTCTTACACTGCTTAGAAGAATTAATAACAAATAAACACAGAAAAATTCATGTGAGTAGCTTCTTACATTACAACAATATTTAATTTTACATAAACACATGTCGGCGACAGCGGCGCACTCAAAAAAGTTATTGACGTCAACGTCATAATATTAACGTACAACTTGTGCTTCAACGTTACGCAGTCAATGACTGTTACTGCTTCTCAAAGTAATGTCCAGCACTAATTTTTTTTATGCCACTTTAACACTAATGATCGTGAAATATTCTTTTCTCTGTTCGTCTGCTGATTTTTATCAAATGTTTCTGTAGCTGTCATTTCAAAATTGCAATAAAAATTTATGATTGTTTATGATCATGCGATTTTCTAATTATCGCGTGTCCGTCATTTTCCCATTTTAGCGATATCAACAAAAATAAAGGTAAATGACGTCAATAATTTTAAAGAATTACATAAATGACACCATAGAAGAAACATGCGATGTTCAGCGGGTTTTCTACGTTAATTTCTTAGGTTTTTAGCAAGAAGTATACGATTACTTACAGCGCTTTTCTACCGCGCGCCGGGTGCCGTGTATGTGCTTTTAAAAAAAGCAATATAAAATCATTATTTATTGACACAATTAACTGTCCCTTTCAAAATGTGTTGATAATATTCTACAATGTATGCTGATAAATTTTCATTACAAAACACGTTGACATTCAAGAGATATTTAAAAAGTCCACGAATGTTTGGATAACCCGTCGTATATTGTATATCTGCCGAGATAGAGCATATCACGTTCCCTTGTGGCTGAGATATGGCCATGTAATACTTGAGGCATCAGCATTGCAGCCACCGTTTCCGTAAGAGGTGACTAAATGAGATTGTATAACTGAATTGCATATGTGACACAAAATAACTCACAAATAATGTTCTGGTTTTGTTATAACAAAGGCGTCTTCCAGTTTTCCATAGTCAGCAGACGTTGTTTGCTGCATCGTGGAGATAAATAAAATCAGATATTTAAATAACTGAAAAAAATAGATAAATACAGAATCCCTAAAGAAAGCCCAACACGGCAATATTGAAAATGATTCAGGTTCTGCTTGATTAAGCCTGTTCATGGACGGTACTGGAAAGTGCAAGTTACCATCCACGCCCCCTAGCACCGGCTTAAGCATAATTCAACATTTAAACATGAAATAGTAAAATTTTGAATTTAGAAACATCCGCAGATGTGTTCATACGGCGGTTATCATGGAACCTTCAATGTGACACTTCCGTGCCATTCCATGAAAAGCGGCGTATGGTCCCCAAGAACAGAAACGGATATTTTAAATTAAATTAACTGGAAAAAAACAACATCAACAATAACACTTTCTGTTTTCAAAATATGTTAAACAAGGTCAACAAGGAAATGCGACGTGCAATGAACACAGCAAGCCATACAATGTAAAAATCAATGTCTGAATGAGAAATAAACTTAATTATGGCAATTTCTTCTTTCATTTAGCAATCACATTCTACACCATAGTTTCATACATTTTAGAACAAACACTAAAATCTTTAAATGTAAAATAGTAACTTATTCCAAATGTTTTCAGCATAAGTAATACATTTCAGTAGAAAAGGTATACCTGGCAAACAATACATTCAAACTATAGTATCTAAAATATATGTGAACTGAGAATGGATATGAACAAATAATTGAAAGATAAATGTAAATGTTAAATTACAAAACCCTGACAAAATGATGAATCTAATGACAAGCTTGTTAAGGCATTTTCTGGGTAAAGGGTGAATATCAGCAAACTGGCTCATTTCTTTGTTGATGTTGCTGAATTTAGTCTTTTAGAGAACTCCTCCATCAGCCTTCTCTGCTTTGCATTTAGCACTTTATTGCCCTTTCTGTTTCCTTCAATGTGGTGTTTTGTCTCCTTCATTTTATTACTTGCCACATCAATGAAAATGAAGCCATGTCTGCAGGCAAATCTTCATCAGTCAGGACACCGCGTAAAATAGAGACAATAAGAATCCCTAAAGAAAGCCCAACACGGCAAAATTGAAAATGTTGCAGGCTCGGTTTGATTGAGCCTGTTCATTGACGGTACTGTCAAGTGCAAACTACCGTCCACGACCCCTAGCACCGGCTTCAGCAGAATTCAACATTTAAAATGATCTGGTACAATTTAGAATTTTGAAACATCCGCAGGTGTATTAAGTCCAGATGTGTATTATGTTAACTCCTTTTATCAAAATTTTCCTAAAGATATTCCATCTCTGTCATCCATTCTCAGCCAAAAAAAAAAAAAAAAAAAAAAAACCTGAATACATGGATTCGCTTGAAACTGCCTTTCACTCTCTTCTCTGAACAAGTATATTAAAACATAATTAGAATGGAAACATTTTCAAAATTATAAGAATGTACATAACAGGAAATAGGAATTTACGAGAAAAGGGGCATTTTAAAGAATTCTCTTTTAATTTCTTTTGTGAATTATAGCCAAACTGAAGAAAAAAGATTTGTAAGGGATTTTAGGAACGCTGGACAGCCTTGAAATATAAATACACTTTTGATGGCAAGCTTTATCAACGTTCAGTCGATAATCTCCATGCATAATGGACGTTGATGTATGTATCTAACGCATTCTTTTAAAGAAGGAGAGCACACAATCAAACAGGAACAACGGAAAATATAATTACGAAGCTAATCTTTTCGTTACAAAACTAACTCACTAAATGTGAAATGCATCAAGGAAGGACCATGTATGTATATGTTTTACAACAGTTGAACATGCGTTTTGTCATTCAAAACTGAACAGTTTGACCGATGATTTCCGAGGAAATAGAGCAATGGTTATTCAAAGCATTGTGTCATCAGTTAAGGATTTGATAGCAAATAACCGACGAGTAAAAGTGTGTTAAGTATCATCTCGATAAGGGATTTTGGCATTTGTCCCATTACTATGGTCCTATGTTTTCCGTTTTTTTACTGTGAAAAAAATGTTTGTTGCATAAAAGAATGTACTAAAACAAGATTTTTAAATTCTTTGCAAACAGTATTTTCTTTATACCTCACTCACTTAGTTGCGATGTAGTTTTCTCCTCATTATCCTTTTCTTTCTCTTTTCAGTTATTGCATTTTCTATGACGCAATTTATGAAAATTGTAAACGTTTTAAATAAGAGTCTTTTAAGTATTTTAAAATAAAGACATTAATAGTTGATAATAGTCGATTTCTTGGACCGCACCATGATTTGACCACCCTCGATATTCTTACAATTCAGAAATTCCTCGAACAGATACTGTATAAATTGTAAGGAGATGTTTCATGCACACAGAAATCCCTAGAGATACTGTTCTAAAATATTGAATATTGGAAGACATTCTTAAAATGCGAGCGGCTTCTGATCAAAGACGAAATCCTGTATGTCAAATAAGAATAATACTGTACGACGTCGTGACTTGCCTTGCTAATTCTGTACTGATGAGTTTCAAACATTAATAGTTTTCTGTAAACTCATATAAATTATAACATGTGTATAATATATGTAGATTTTATAAAAACGCAATGAAGAAAATGTTTGTTTTATGTGTTCGTTTCTAAAATCATTATACAAACTCGTTATAAAAGAGAAATGTCAAGGCTGTTGTTACATTTTATCCTTGATATAACCTACAGTCACAAATTATGGTTTTTTTCTGTTTGCACTAAATAACAATTTCAGTAAACAAGTGCACTATACTAGTGTGGTATTAAAAGTATCTAATTTATTGTGACTTGGAAGACAAATAACATTACATATATTGCATTTTAAGACAAAAGAAATACATTTGCTGCTAGTAAATCTCCAACTAATAGATGCGGAGCTATTCCGGTTACGTTTTTTTTTGTAATGTTTCATTCTCCTTAATTATCTTGACATTTACAATGTCTTTTCAACACTAGAAAATATACAATAACAAAATGCACAGATGAACAAATATATTCCCTTTTTAAACAAAAGTAATAATTTATAATTTTAGATACCAAGTCGTGATTCTGATGTACTGTTATGTTCATAACATAACATAATACAAAATGTCGCAGCAAATGGTTATTCAAAAGTGACGTTTGATTTCGAAATTGATAATATCCTTACTTTGACTCGACTTACCGATTCTAATTGCTTTGTGTTGGAATCCCGCCAGGGACTTTGCCTTAATTCATTTGAAAAAGCTCTTCAATTATCATACGGAACATGAGTGTTTTTTCTCAGGTGCCACCAGTGCTTTGATAGTAAATGGAGGCAAGGGATAGAAGTTGAAATGATTTCACACTTGGTTCAAGGGAGCATAATGGTTTCAAACATGACAAAAAAAACTACAGAGTCATGATTATCCATAACGCCCGCACGTATGTTCTACATGTAAGCGGATTTGAATGTAATTTTGAAACTTTCAATGTCCCCATTCCTTATGGCTATGTTTATGACTCACTCAATCCTAGGTTTCTTCTTCATTACTACAAATTTGATGAACTACTTAAGATTGAAATTGGTCATATTTTGAGATTTTAAAAGAGACTTTTCTGGTCTGTATTTTACTCATTTATTCACATCTTTCAGTTTTGAAGTTTATCAAACAAAACACTATAATATATTTCTACCAATAATGTGTAACTGTTTAATTTTACATGCCATAAATAAAGGTTCTAATACACAAAAATGCATTGTTCAAGTGCATTTTCGTTACAAACTTTTACTTCTTGAAGTTTTGGTTGCAAACCCATTCCTGAGTCTTTACATTATATTTTCAGTGACAGGCATATTATATCTGCAACATTCTAGGTACTATACCAGGAAAGAGTGGACAAGTTGCTAAAAATTAAACTTAACAATTTGATAAAATTACTATATGTAGTTTTCTTTGTAAATAAATTCCATAACATTAATGGCATTTTTGGTTTAAGTTTTCATTGACGCTTGTACTAAAACAAAAGGATAAATGTGTGTTATTGTCCTTATACCATCCGGCTTAGCCTATATATTTGTTTATAAAATATACCGCTCTAAATTTAAATCTAATTTTTTAAAGGTTAACTATGAACTTTTATTTGTCGGAAAGGTTTTCGGCAGGATTCAACATTAGAATAGTTATGAAAATGATGCAATAAGGAATAATGTTAATTATTATTTATAGTATCTATATAATCAGCATGTTCTTTTTCTCACACATAGCAAAGCTAATATAATTAACAAGTACATATACTGCTGAGAAGCTCCGCGTAAAACAAATGCGCTCATTACAGATACCTTTCTAAATCATTCCTACACACAGGTCAGTTTCTATTTAGATTAAATACTATTATTCCGGATGTTTTGTAAATCATTTAAATTTGCATACTTATACTTATTGTATGCACTGTCCATAATAAAGGGCCCAAATATTAAATTAAAAAATATGCTTTCCTACAGATAAGGCAATTTCAAAATGATAATACTATGATATAATAATTCGTTAAACTGGTCTACTTAAATCTTTAAAGAGTACCATATATTGTTGTATATGTTTGCAATATTCTTCAGTCCGTTATTTATTACCATAGCGCGACACGAATGACCGTTTCGTTTAGTTTTAGACTCGCTAAACTTAATATACTTCTATACATACACTTTAGGACATTACACGATGTTAAGGTCATCGCAATAAAATACATACATTATCTACTGTGAACTACAAAATAATTAGTTATTTTCTGTAGAAAATACAAATGTAGGAAATAAATTACCGAATTTAAGTTTAGGTTTTGTTTTATCTTTCATACTGCTTTCCCAGCGGCTTTTGGCGTGAAATTTGTTCCCTTTCTCAATCATTAATATGTCATGCTGCGAATCAATAAAGGGGAAACCGTTATATGTCTTTACATAATAGAAATCGGAAGGAATTTTTCGTTCCGAATTTATGTTTAGCTGTAAATCGAAGGGATCAATTGAAGACAATCGGGTCCATGGACAAAAAAATAAACACAAATAGCTCCGCGGCGGTGATCACGAAGCAATAACCTTGTTTTCTTTTGACATCCGGTTTCTTTATGACGATTTTTTGTTTTCCTGCATCAAATAAAATAGTAAATCCTTTTTTACGTAAGATTTTTCGTTGTGTGGTCATAAAATAAATATGGACATAGTTAAAGCCGTTTGTAAGTAAATTCATTGGTTTAAAAGTACATTTAGGAACACCATTGTCTTGCTAATAGCATAAAGGAATTGGTTTAAATTCTTTTGATATATTGCGTACGTGTTATTCTTCTTGTCATGTCTTAATTTTAGAATCATGTCAAGGCTTTTGCCTTTCTAGATACTGGATATTTAGCCTACATTTGCAAATAACGCTGTCCTATTTGCACTAAATAACACATTTAATTTACGTTTTATGTATTGAACAATGTATATATATTCTGTCTATTAAGACAAATAACATATCATTTATCAATTTTTAAGGCAAAACAGTACTTTTATGGTATCAGTAAATAACTATCTAACTTAACTTAACTAGGGCTACATTCTCCTCGCGACGTCTGTTTTCTTTTTTTGTCATTATCTAGACATTTAAGAGTCATTTTGTTTATTTGTTCTCACTAGATGTTGACACTATCACAATGCATAAGATGAGAATTATATTAATCTTATGCTTTAGTAATAATTATAATGTTATATTACTTTGCTAGTTTTAAAATTTAGTTTTACATATCATGATAAGTTATGGCAGATAAAACAAATCGCAAAAATGGTAACATTTACTGAAGACTGACGTAGAAAATCCGATATGTTCACAATACCTTAGTGTTTATTTAAACATCTTTCTGAAATTTAAATTAATATACAACACACATTTCATAAGACTTGATAATCTCTAATCGATACTTTTTGAGGTAAGGTTGTGCAAAGTTCAATTGTGTTCAATCAAATTTACAACTGTCAGCGTTACAAGTCCTACTCGTACTTTTTTTTCTTTACGTTTTGCACTGAATGCGAGACGATTATCTGACATGATCTTCTTCGGTGTAAGGCAAAGGTAGATATACATTTGTAATTAGTAACTTCTTTTATTAATTGATCAATTTGGTTTTATAACGTGGAAAGGTTTTGCAGACTCTACTTTTCATTTTATGGGTTATTCATTTCCTAATACTTATGTTTCATAACCGCGTGTTTGCATGTTAAAACCGCACACTCAACTTGATGAAATAGATAGTCAAGCGTGCAATTCCATATTTTATTTTGCCAAAATGACGTGCACGATCTTTGCCAAAAAAAAACGTCCGAGAAAACAAATATTTCCCCAAAAAACGTCCGAGAAAACAAATATTTCCCAAGAGTATGTTTACTTCATTGCAATACCAAATTGACTATTGTTGCCAATTGAAAGACATTTAAAGCGTCTGGTAGGTAAATTCGGGAACTTATCTTTCCTTTTTTCCTTTTAACACCAGAAAATAGTAACCAATGGTGATGATTCGGTCACAATAAGGAGATATGTATTGTCACGTCTCTGTCTTTATCATATTCAAACAGTTAAGTTATCTTTTAATACGATGTTCTGACTGACAAATCGGTCATTGGTATTGGTGAACCTTTCCGTACTGTTTGCCACTACACACTTATTGTGAAAGCACGATGTTTCATTTTGAAATCACGATGATGGGATGGTACGACAGTAAAATTGTTTATATTAAATGGATTAATTAAAAGGTATTTTATGCAAACATGGTATTTGTAAATGAAAACTACATGAATCGAGTTCTAATTGAAAATAATGCAAATTCATTTCCAATGAAAATTCAGAAACAATGGACAGATTGTCCTTTCTTAAAGTTCTTTGTGAACATGTTATTCTCAGTGCATTTTTGTCAATTGATACAAATTTAATAGTTCCTTAAAAAACAATATTTTCTTAGAAGTGCTCGCTATCACAATATATTTATATCAAATAAATAAAGGCAAGATTTGGGCCAAAAATAGTTATTCCTGATAAACAGAAATTCGCTATAGAAGTTTGCTATAAGTAAAGTTTACTGTATCAGTAAGTTCTGTTATATTTGATTTGTCAAACACGATTGTTGACTCAGCTATCATAAGATTCACCTTAAGGAGAGCCGTTTATAATAAACAAGTATTCAGAACATCTCTCCAATAAATGAATAACTTCATCTGTATTTGGTATAACGAAAAATGTAATTTAAGATGTACGGAGTGTGAAATACATCAAGTTCGTAATGGTATTCAAATAACTCTAAGACTTGAATTTGTACTCTTAATATATAAAAATCTAATCTAATCTCTCGGTAGTAATGTAAGCAACACAATGACACGAAACCTAACTCCATAACCTAATTTCAAATTTGAAATGTGAAACCTTCTGTCATTGGATACAAGAAAAAGCTTTTTGTTGATAAATTGGTATTAATCTATAAGTCCAAAGATCATTTTTTTAAGAAAAACTTACAAATAATCGGTCAGTCGAATATATATATATCAAAAAGCTAGTGAAGTACAAATTTAAATTTTTTCAGTGAGTACAGTGAATTTTAGAAACACGACGACTTACTTATTTATTAAGTAGCTTTTGTTTGAAGTTGGATTAAATTTACTTGTAAACCTAACAATTGCAATAACTTTTAATGGTTATTTAGAAAATAAGTGTTAAGCTCACTGTTGTAAACTGTTATCGCTTACGGGTTACCACCTACACGTGTAGATAGTTAAAAAACTTTGCACTTTTTTTGGTTTATTAGAAATAACTGTAATTGTTTAAATTCTTTAGCACTCGTAGCTTATCAGTTTTTGCAGTGTTTATATATACTGTTAACTTCAAGAATTTTTAAATTATTAATAATAGATTACAATATAAAATAAAACACAAATAGACGTTTATTCTGATAACAACACAGCATTTAATGTACAGTCTGAACAAAGTACTCATTATACAACAAAAACAAATCTAAACAAAAACTACACAATGTGTACCTTTAAATTAATACACTGTGTAACACTAAGATCCAAAATAGAAATATTAAGCCAAATAAAAAAAAATGAATATCAATGAGCACACATTTACGCGAAACACTTAAATTCATTATGAGTCAGCAAGTTTTATGTACTTAATAATGACCAACTTTGACTGGACATAATCAAATGAAGTAACGCTATTTTTTGTCCATGTGTTTTACAAATGCAAAGTAGTTTTACTTTGGTGTTATTGATAAAAAAACTACTTTCGTAAAAAGGATTAAACCATTTTGCAATAGAATGAATTAAAAAGACTATTGTTGCATGGAATAACGTGGCCAAAGTTGTTTCTGTGTCCCGTAAAACAAACATGGAACAATGTACTTATTGCGTCTGTTAAGAAAAAATAACTTATCTTCTTTTTTAAATATAAAGAAATACATACTTCAACTGTAACAGTTATAACTCCCTAAATAAGTATGAATTAACGTTATTATAAATTGCAAGTTAAAATAAATTTGCTTAGTTGCTTTATTTTCAAAGTGAGTTCTCCAGTGGAAGCAAGATGGACTCCTGAAACAAATCCCTGGAATAAATGTATGATGCTCTCTATGTATTGAAAATAATTTGACCTACTTAATATTGATAAAAACTACTTTCATAAAATAATTGTTTCCATTTGGCACTAAATAACAAATTTTATATACCATTGTTCCTCTAAAATACGTATAAATTGACTGTGTTAAGTAAGGTACTAAAACACTTTTATGGGTAATATATACATCAGTACGTAGAAGAAAATGCCCATTTTATTTGCAATGTAATCCATTTCCTTTTACGAATGGCTCTGCCAATTTTTAGCTCACCTGTCACAAAGTGACAGGGTGAGCTTTTGTGATCGCTTTTCGTCCGGCGTCCGTCCGTCCGTCGTCCGTCCGTCGTCCGTCCGTAAACTTTTGCTTTAAATAAAATCTCCTCATAAACCACTGAGCCAATTTCATCCAAACTTCACAGGAATGTTCCTTTGGTGGTCACCTTTAAAAATTGTTCAAAGAATTTAATTCCATGCAGAACTCTGGTTGCCATGGCAACCGAAAGAAAAATCTTTAAATATCTTCTTTTAAACAACCCTAAGAGCTAGAGCTTAGATATTTGGCATGAAACATCTTCTAATGAGTGTCTACCAAGTTTGTTCAAATAAAAGCCCTGGGGTCAAAATTGGCCCCGCCCCGGGGGGTCATTGATTTTCCCTATATGCATAAAGTAAAAACTTAAAAAATCTTCTTTTAAAGAACTGTAAGAGCTAGAGCTAAGATATTTGGCATGAAACATCTTCTAGTGAATGTCTACCAAGTTTGTTCAAATAAAAGCCCTGGGGTCAAAATTGGCCCCGCCCCGGGGGGTCATTGATTTTCCATATATGCATATAGTAAACACTTAAAAAATCTTCTTTTTAAAGAACTGTAAGAGCTAGAGCTTAGATATTTGGCATGAAACATCTTCTAGTGAATGTCTACCAAGTTTGTTCAAATAAAAGCCCTGGGGTCAAAATTGGCCCCGCCCCAGGGGGGTCATTGATTTTCCCTATATGCATAAAGTAAAAACTTAAAAAATCTTCTTTTAAAGAACCCAAAGAGCTAGAGCTTAGATATTTGGCATGAAACATCTTCTAGTGAATGTCTACCAAGTTTGTTCAAATAAAAACCCTGGGGTCAAAATTGGTCCCGCCCTGGGGGTAATTGATTTTCCCTATATGCATATAGTAAAAACTTAAAAAATCTTCTTTTAAAGAACCGTAAGAGCTAGAGCTTAGATATTTGGCATAAAAAATCTTCTTGTTTATGTCTACCAAGTTTATTCTAATAAAAGCCTTAGGGTCAAAATTGGACCCGCCCCAGGGGGGTCATTGATTTTCCCTATATGCATATAGTAAAAACTTAAAAAATCTTCTTTTAAAGAACTGTAGGAGCTAGAGCTTAGATATTTGGCATGAAACATCTTCTAGTGAATGTCTACCAAGTTTGTTCAAATAAAAGCCCTGGGGTCAAAATTGGACCCGCCCCAGAGGATCAAGTTCGAAAGTTCAATACCCAGCCAGATCAAATGTTTGTTTTCCCTCATTGATTTTCCCTATATGCATAAAGTAAAAACTTAAAAAATCTTCTTTTAAAGAACCCAAAGAGCTAGAGCTAAGATATTTGGCATGAAACATCTTCTAGTGAATGTCTACCAAGTTTGTTCAAATAAAAGCCCTGGGGTCAAAATTGGCCCTGCCCCGGGGGTCATTGATTTTTCCCTATATGCATATAGTAAAAACTTAAAAAATCTTCTTTTAAAGAATCGTAAGAGCTAGAGCTTAGATATTTGGCATGAAACATCTTCTAGTGAATGTCTACCAAGTTTGTTCAAATAAAAGCCCTGGGGTCAAAATTGGCCCCGCCCCAGGGGGTCATTGATTTTCCTTATATGCATATAGTAAAAACTTATAAAATCTTCTTTTAAAGAACCCAAAGAGCTAGAGCTAAGATATTTAGCATGAGACATGTTCTAATGGGTGTCTACCAAGTATGTTCAAATAAAAGCCCTGGGGTCAAAACTGGCCTTGCCCCGGGGGTCATTGATTTTCCTTATATACATAGCAAAAACTTAAAAATCTTCTTTGAAAAAACCCAAATAACTAGAGTTTAGATATTAAGCATGAAACATCTTTAAGTAAATATCTACAAAGTTTGTTCAAATAAAAGCCCAGGGGTCAAAACTGGCCCTGCCCGAGGGGTGTCATTGTTTTTAACTATATGTGTATAGTAAAAACTTAAAAAATCTTCTTTAAAAAAAAACCCAATGAGCTAGAACTTAGATGTTTTGCAGGAAACATCTTCTTATGGGTGTCTACCAAGTCTGTTCAAATAAACAAATAAAAGCCTTTGGGTAAAAATTGGGCCGGGGGGGGGGGGGCTATATACAGATGAGCGACCTCAGGGCCATCATGGCCCTCTTGTTATTCTTACTTTATATGTATATACTTACATAGTATACATTAAAACCTATATCAAATCAATTATTTTTAGAACAGATTGGTATAAAATTTACGGCGCTAAATAAAAATTTGCACCGCCTCCGTGGTCGAGGGGTTAGAGTCGATGACTTAAAATCAAGTTACCTTTCTGGCGTGGGTTCGATTCCCGGGAGATGCTTTATTAGTTTAGCACGGAGGAAGGTAGTCTAGTACTGGTGTAACTCTCCAGGAACGATGGTTAGGAAACTACCCACATATATGACTGAATATTGTTGGGAAAAGGCGTTAAATGAAACAAACAAACAAAAGATAGAAATTTTAGCATGTACCAGATATTAAACTCTCGAAAGAGTACCTTGAAACAACAATGACTCTGATGACATTTTTTCATTGATATCATTTTGTTGTGTATTATGAGCGTGCGTCAGAAATGTTATTTTATAATATTTACAGAATTGTTATTTCAAAACATATTGATTTTTGTACTATATATAAATAACAATATTTGTCTCTTGTAAAATCGAGTATGCAAATTACTGTGGGCAGTAGAGCATCCATTGTACATGGTAAACATATTATCAATATTTAAATTTACGCAAACTTTATTGCAATAATATTTACGTCTTTTAGAGAAAAAACTGGGATT